>NW_025765266.1:163599-215056 GCF_003918875.1 Haliotis rubra
CTGCCCTCGGCCGCTGGCAGGTAGGCGGAGGAATCGCCCGGCCAAGGGTAAGGGCAGTCCTCTTCGACTCAGCTCCCCTGTAGCCTTTTCGCTGGGCGCTGCGGTCTGCCCTCGACTCCTCCCTAACCCATCAGGCTGTAGACTGGCCGGGTGTCCCTCCCAGTCAGCCTACTCGACCACTCCATGCCTCTTACCCAACGCCCCAGGTGGGAGGCCTCTATTCCCGCCGGAGTTGAGAGAAGGCTACAAACAACATTTGGGTGCTGTCCGCCAGTGTCGGCCATTTACCACTGTGGAAGCAAGGTCCGCCTTGTGATTTCACCGGCATACTGCGACCGGTGCCGCCATGTCAGGCAAGGGCGGACATATTATGACGGGGTGTCCAGGCTTTGGTTGACAAGTCCACATCGAAGCGACTCCACAGGCAAGGAATGTATGGATTTTGCATTCATCGCGACTCGTTCAAGAAAGAGGGATGGTTCCTCATTCCATTCTCAACCTCAAGGGGTTGAATCGCGATGCTAGAGGTTCCATCCTTCAAGATGGAGAGACACTGGGCGCCGGTGATCTCCTTCATTCAGCCCTGCAATTGGCCTTCACGGCCAATCTAATTCTGTAGTGCTACGCGCGTGATCTACATTTTACACCTATACATCCATCGCTCAAGCAGTACCGGGTTCTCTTACGCATCGATGAATTACTCAATTCACGGGCATATATCCTCTCTCTCTGCCCCAGGGGTTCACCAAGCTCATGTTAGTCCCGGCACCTCGGGCCACTGCATGAAGGCGCTGTTACCCCAATACCCTCGACGACGTTGCCAGGGCGCATCTAACACAGCCAGCGAAATGAATCTACCACACGGTGATAGACATCTCTAGCTTAACTGGGGTGGATCATCAACCTCAAGAAACTGACCTGGTAACCCACCCAGGACTTGGTTTTTCTCAAGGTAGGTTCCAAACACACAAGGCTCTTTTGTTTCTGTTCACCGTACCGCCTCTAGAGTGCGGGAGATGGTGTCTTCGCTCCTCCTCCCAGCCCCAGGCACCCGCGCACGGACTTCTGGTCTGGCCTACTGGGGCCATATGGCTACTTCCACTTCATCTCTTCTTGCAGTGTGGCGTCGGCTGGAGTGATGCCTATAAGTGCTTGGCGAAGTCTGTGGCTCACCGGAGACCTGGAGCTGAGTCTCACAGTCCCCGGCGGTTGTTACCTCACCTTCACAGTGGTGGACCAATGTCGGAATCTCACCAGGGGGTTCTGAATCCCGACGCCAGCGCTCTTCTTACAGTTCAGACTAAATGCGCCCCTCACACGGCTGGGGGTGTTCTGGGCAGTCTGTCGGGTGTCCGGACTTGGTCCGGAAGTCGGGCCCACCTTCATCAACGCAAGCGGAACCATAGGCACGCGTTGGTTTTCGCCGCCTCGGTGAGCATGCCCAGGGCCAGGTGGTTCGCCTTCGCTGGACATCCAGATGCCATGTCGTATACATCCGAAGCAAGGCGGCACGGTGTCCCCAGCCGCCTCCGGGAGATATGGGATTCTGGTGCTACTCAGTGCGTATTGTCAGGTAACTCCCTAAGCCATCTCCCGGCTGGAGAAGCAGCAGATGCTCTCACGGGATCCTGGTCTTTATGAGGGATGCTCGAAGGCTGCGATATTCAGAGTTATCTCCCCAGTTGCGTAATGGTCGCTACAGGTGGATCTGTTTGCGTCCGGGCGGGACTTAATCAGATACCTGTTCTGCTCATCGGGACCAGGGCGCTAATATTGCCACTTCCTGCTGGATTGGATGGGCAGCGCTCTGGGCCTCCACTGCTACTTCAATTACATATTCTATTGTCCTCTCATTATCCACCCAGCCAGCTCTCGGCTGCTTGTGCTACTTCTTGGCAATCACAAGCCGCCACAGAGCTGGTTAAGCCTCCGTAATTTCAGGTTTCTGGCTCTATTACCTTTGGCGAATCGGACATTCTCACTCGTAGTCCGAGCTCTAATCCAAGCGATTCAGTGGTTGGCTTGTCAGGCTCTTGAAGCACGCTGAATGGCAGCAGTTGCAGACAATTCTGGATCTCCGAGGCGGATCTCGGCTAAACATTCAGCAGGAGGATAGGTGGGTCCGCCATGCACGGCTGGTGTTCATAGATAGGGGATTGGGTAAGATCCCTTTCTGCGATTTCATCCAGGCATTGAGTTTCTTTGCAAGCCCGCTTGGAAGGCCTGGCTGCTTCGGGGAATTCATCTGTGGCTACTCCACCGCTATTTCCACTTCCTTTCACACTCCCCGTCGCATGGTGCCTTCTGGGGCACCCTCTCGTGCAACTCTTTTTTTTTGGCTACAAGCGGATCGGGTTGACCTGCTGTCAGAGGGCCATCCCACCTGGGATTTGTCAATTGTGCTCACGTTGGCTGTCCGGTCCAATTTTTCACACCTCTATCGGCTATTTCCATTCCGGTTGTTAGCTTGGAAGGCTGTATTTCTGGTGGCGGTAACATCTGGGCGTAGGGTCGGCGGTTTACATGTTATATTTGTCCGAACACCCGGCGCTGGACTGTGTTTCACACTGATCTCGTGTCGGTATTCGCCTCCAGTTCGGACGCTACCGAAGGTGCGATCCGCGCTTTCCATGTGACAGCTCCTACCGAGCTTCCCATTTTACCCAGCGCTTCACATCGGGGACCTCTGTAACGAAAGCACTCACCCGTTGGATATTAGTATTAAAACTCTCAAGGTCTTTATCAAAACAAACACAGGGAATCCGTCACGGGCACTCCAGCTGTTCTGTTGTTGGAGCATCGCGGGAAGGCTGGTGCCGTGTGCCGACGTAGACTTTATCTCGCCCGCTAGTTTCGACTATTTGTGCTGCATATCAGCAGGCTAAGGGCAAGAGCTGGCCTCCCCTGAGAAGATGAAGGCTCACTCGATGATTGGGGCAGTAACCGCGATCAGCGCTTTTGCATCGGGCTCCCTCATTGAAGAGATCTGCTCTGCCGCCGCTATTGAGCCGGCTTCCAGCACGCTTATTCAGCACAATCAGCTCGATACATTCCTCCTGTAATCGCGGCGAGGCTTTGGCCCGTTCTGTTCTCTCTAGTGGATAGTGTCCTGCCACCCTGACCGAGTGAGTCTTGGTTCATTGGTTATGTTGACTTGCTGTTCAATACTGTGTTTTATTGACATATCTCGGCTGCTGGGCTTTTAACTCATTTCGATCCCTCTCACAGTGGAGTATATAGGTCGGTAGTATTATTCTCCATACGGTGGTGCTCTCCTAATCGAAACAAGGTGGGTGGGGTTTTGTTTACATTTCTGCACCATGTGCGAATTCTTATGCTTAACCTGAGAGGAATTAGCTCTTTCCTTGAGTGCAATTCTCCTTGGTCAGTTCCCTGCTATAATGCCTCTCAAGGAAGCTCAAACTGGGACATGTGATGCAGGCCAGGTGATTATGCATGCCTGTTACATTATTTAATTAACGATAGCTATTTGTATGTGCTTGGACAGAATTCCCTCCTCCCTGGCCCTTGTAGGTCTTGGGAGTCTGTGTTTATGCATAATGATGTACCCCCAAGGAAGATCTCTATGAAGAAGAATTAACCAAACCTGAAGAGGGTTTTCAATTCTTCAAGTGAATTAGATCCTGGGGTAGGGCCTCCTCCGGCCCCCGCCAATTCTGTTCACTGATTTATTCAGCAGAAGGAATGATGATAGGGGCCTAGGTGTTTACCCAGTTGGTGCGCATAAGAACGGAGGTAACTCCACGAGGTATTGGGGGCAGAGCATATTTTATTCAAAAACATTGATACAACTGTCACAGGACATTTTCAGCTTGGAAAATGCATAATATGTACCCCAAGGACGACTCTCTTCGAAGAATTGAAAACCTCTTCAGGTTTGGTTAAATTTGCATGTGTCATTAAGCAGAATTACATGATTTGAACAAACTTTAAATGATTGATCAGTTAGTATGATAATGTATACTTCAATAATGTCTCAAAGGAAAATGATTGTTTTGAAACATATTTTATTTTTTATTCCTTTCAGATTCGCCTGAAACTATGAGTTATGTTGAGAACATTATCAGCAAAACTCTTTATGGCGAGGTCCTAATTTCTGTTGTGAAAAGGAAGATAAGAATGGTGTTATAAAAGCATACCTGAAGAGATTTTGTCCATACAGAATATCCCAGGGGAAACAAGATGAGTCTGAGGCAAAAAGTTCATTCAGTAAGGGTCATTTTGCGCCAAATGTTCAATATAGGTGTAGCCTGCACGGAAAAATTCAGTCAGAAAAATTGTGGTTCATGTATCTTTGTGATTCACCAGTCATACCCCTTGAGAGTGCAGCCCCACAGAGAGAAGAGACTCCTCGACGTTCCGGGGGGTGATAATGAGCTGTAGTCTACCATCCATGTTATCCACTCTCAAGGCCAAAGAGAGGCTACAGGTCTTCCTGAGCTGATCCAGATATGGCGGAAGTTAGCCCATTAAACAGCTGACTGAGCTGAAGGAGGATAGGGAAACCCACTGCTCACAGATGATGGAAATGGTGTGTGCTTCAATGATGGTTCCTTTTATTTGATTCAGAATCTTATGTATATGAATATATCATATATTTGATAGCATACATTACATTGCCTGTGATATCGATTTGTAATCTGGTTTTCATGGTTATGTGTAATAATACCCTGACAATGATAACATGTTGAACACTACGTTCACTGGTTATGAAGTAGTTACTTTTGACGCCATGATATAGCAGTATAGCTTGTGAGTCTCTCAAGATTATTTAGTTTCTACATAATATGCAAGCTACGAGTTCATATATAGGATTTTGAATTAGAAATGCTTCTATTTTACAAGTACAGACTGTGTCTATTAATGAAATGCAATTACTATTACTCCTACTTTACTTCAGACTTTGGATGTTAGATGGCATGGAACGTGACTCTGGAGCCAAATGGGATGGAAACTGAACACGAAGACAAGGCCGATCAGACTGGATGGGTCATTAATCAAAATGTATCTCCTGAATGGGAAGGTAGAATCCTATCGGGCCACTACAGACTACAGACCTACGCTGCCGCAGTAATGTGGTATCTCGGGCCATGGATCAATACCAGGTAATTAAAGTTATTATACTTGTCTTTTAAAACACTAGACTTTGTAAAAATACAAATTTGTGTCCAGATATTTTCTGGCGGTACGGGGCTGGCTACTCAGATGAAGTAATTACAATATATCAGAGCTATTTTTCTAAGATGCAGTTGGATCACGAGGTGCGAAACCATGCGAAACTGGCTTTTCTGGAAAATTTTCACTGGAAACATAAAAGGTTCAGCTGGACATGGGATACATAATACCTCACCCTGGAGAGGGTAATTATTATTCTCACCAGTGATCATCAACGTGTATGGCAGAGTAAAATAAGATAGATCTCGCTGTAGAGTAACTCTGAAATTAAAAGTATATCTTTCCTTCAGCCATTTTATCAACCACTGGTATGTATGATCAGATACTTGCAGGTCATTGTGATGGAAATGACTTTGGTATTGACATCTGTTGAAATGTTCATTCAATCAACCTTGTATGCAGATGCTTGATGACCAAACTGATCTGACAAAACTGAAGTCCCTTGAAAAAAGTGGAAGGTTCTTGAAAACAGTCAACAAATCAGTTGTAGAAGAAGAAAATCAGTGGGTAGGTACTTTGGATCAGAGTGTTTTGATAGAATATGTATATCAATATGTATATGGGGCTGTGGCCTTCATATGTAATAAAGATTTTGATGATGATCATGATGATAATGATAGAAGCATTAAGTACAGGAAAATACTTGGGTTTTGATATGTACTTAATGCATTTGCTAAACTCTTAGGTATCAGAAATATAAAAGAGCATTCAATTAAGCTTATTACCCATCATTTCAACATTCTGTGAAGTACGAGTTTGAAATTAAAGGTAACATCCTTGTTTGCTTCTGAAGGTTCAGTTTAACATAGTACGTGACATAAAGGACTTCTTATATGTTTTGACTTCCTGTTGAATGTGTTGTGCTGGTTTATTTTTTTTCAGAAAAGTGGATACTTGCAGGCACTGTGAAACTGACTTTGAAGCACCACCAATTGCAACTACCCTGCCAACATGACATCTGCCTACGATGTTTCAATGATATCCAAGCTACAAAGGGATTTCGCGTTGTCCTATTTGTAATAATACATTCCCAAAGAGAATTTCAACCTGGCGGTGGCCAATCACAGCAAAGTGAGTTGTCACAACAAGATGTTATACAAAGGACTAGCTTCTATAACGTTTACCTTACTAAGCTGATTATTTTTTTCTTTTATAGGCCATAATTGATGGATATAGAAATGAGTTTCATCCATCCGTCCACGTCCAAAATCACACTTTGTCCTAAGCATATCTCCTAAAACTATTGGTGATATCTTAACCAAACTTTGTACACATATCAACCATTTTCCCCTAGATGTGCCTTTTAGGGGTTAGGCCCAGATATGAATTTTATTTTGGGCTGTATCCATGGAAACATGACTTAGGCTGTGACTATGAGGATGTCATCTTGTCCGGAACAGATCTTCCAAACTATACATGCTAGCTTCATCAAACTTGGTACACATATCAAGCATGATCCAAGATGTGCCTTTTAGGGTAAGACCCAGATATGAAGTTTATTTTGTGTGGTTTCCATGGAAACATGACTAAGCTGTGGCTGTGAGGATGTTATCTTGTCTGGAGCAGATCTCTAAATTAGACATACAAGCTTCATCAAACTTGGTACACATTATCAAGCATGCTCCCTAGATGTGAGTTTGGGGGTTTAGAGCCAGATATGAATTGTATTTTTGTGGTTTCCATTGAAACATGAATTAGGCTGTGACTATGAGGATGTCATCTAATTGTTGCATTTTCCATGGCAACAAGTTAGGCTTCAACTGAATTTGGTGGTATTGCTCCTTTCTGGAGCAGATCTTAAAACCTTTCAATACTCTCCTTCCACTTTGCTGTATACACTCCAAAACATTGACATAATCATAATTAGTAGACATATTCATAAAGAGTATTTTGCCATTGCAGGGGGATATTGATGACTTTGTCTTCTTGTAACAAATGCAGTTAGCATAAAGTATTCTCTGAAAAAGATGTGCTGGGTTAGGCAAATCAAAACATGAAAAATGGGTTGCTGCTGAACAGTCAGCTTACAAAATGAATGCCTCTCTGGTTGAGTATGTATTTTGTCCTTTTAGAAAAGAAAGATAATACATGTCTTTCAATGACCAGATAACTAAAAGTGAAAAATGTGATGAGGTACATCATTCAACTAGGACAGATATTGACATAATGATATGATAGGCAATGTGTGTCTGATGTTCCCCATGCATTTGTAACTTGAACAATTGTGTTGTACAGGGAAGTCTTCTAAAGAATACCGCAAAGGTATCTACAGAGTGCTGCAACAGCTTTCTCATGTCAGTGGTGTCCAAGCTGTGTTTTAGGTGGAACTTGAGCCTCCAGAGAGTGATGTCATAAAGAGAATTTTCTGAAGCTACATCACTTTCCGCAGTGTTGGGCCGTCTAATCCAAGCTGGGGAAAGGATGCACAAGCAGATGTCTGGTGAATATAGTGGTTAGCACATGAAACCATGAGATACACACAACCTTTAGAACCAAATATTTAATGTGAATTCTTTTTATGAATCTTCTATGAAAAATCAACAAATGTGTGATAGCTAAAGCTTTGGAATGATATGTAGCTTTTCACTGGAATTATTTTGGGGCATTAGAATAAGTATTCAAGATCATCTTCAAGTTATATCCTGTAGTATCTAGTATGATACATTTGCATCAAAATGCCTTGTTTGAAATGTGTAAATTATTCCAGGACTTGTACCATGAGCAAGGGTCCCAGACAATTAGACCATCAGAAGAGATGAGTGCTGCTTGTTCCCACCTGTCGATGGGAGAACCTACATTCTGTCATCAGGCTTGGATATGGCTAAGATGTTTAACATTGCTCAGTGTAGATATGGTCTATCAGTGACAGCCAAATATCTGCATGCAATGTTTGTTGCAAGACACAAGAAAACTTCAACAGGGAATTTCAACAAACTGTTGGAAAGGACATCACAGCTGCTGAGTGTCCAAGACACAGAATGGCCTAAGTAAGTATGTAACTAGACACATGTTAATGATAAAGTTTATTTACCTTGTTTAGATGAAAAGATGAGAAGTAGTCTCTGCTTTGATATTTACAAAAGGTTTCCTATATTCTTCTTGCCATTCCTGAATGCAGATTTCAACTATTAGTTTAGGGTCAAGTTACCATCAAATGCAATATTTGTATTTAAACAATAAGCTATTCAGTTATGTTATGCTTGTACATGGTGTCGTAGAGAATCCAAAGCCCACCTAGGAGGAGTTTAAGATGTATCTTAAGAAGTGTCAGAGAGACTAGAAACTGATGGTCAAACTTAGCCACAACTGCCATCCTCTACTTCCAAGATGCCATCGACAAGGGACTTTTACTAGCAGTGAGACCATCATGGATGCAACATCTAGATCCAGTTTTGTTTTGGCCAGTGCTGATAGTAGAGGAGGAATCTGATTAATTCCTTATATCACTCAGACATCATCATTCAACCATGCTCCCGACTGGTTTCTTTTGTGACTCAGCATTCTGGAGCAGGTTAAGGAGTTAGGGGTTATCACACTCATTTGGAAACGTTCAGCTTCCTCCTTAACACATAATGAGATCAACCTTTAACAAATGAGATAAAAGAGGGGTCCTTCCTAAAAGCAGAGGAGCAAACATTGACCTCTAAGTTAACATGAAGGTCATAGGAACAAGAATCTACTCTGTTACAGTGATTGAGCAGCATCAGACAATCACCATTATCAGATGAGAACATGGATCTGACTTTATACAACTTTCAGCAATATTCCAACAATATCATGGTGGGGACACCAAAATTGGGCTTCACCCATTGTACCTATGTTTGAATCAAACCCAGGTCTTCAGCATGATGAGAAAATGTTTTAACCACTTGAATAATCATCCAAGGTAACATCATGGTAGACTTGAACCTTGAGACCAACAAGTGTCTCTATGTCCTCATTCATTGTAAATACAGGCACTTTCTCTCTTTTCAACGCTTTGCAATACCAGTGGCTGATCCTGCTCTTTAGCATTTCATGACCCTAAGGCTATTTACCTGAATAATGAAAACTGTCACAGATATCATCTTCAAAGTATACAAAGACAATTGTATCCATGGCCACACACAGCCACTGCTCCTGTCCAACTGCTGACCAAGAATAGTTTTTGCCTCATCTGTTGGAATGGCTGACAAAAGTCAGAAGCATGGAACTTTAGTGCTCATGCCACCTCATGATCTGTGAGCATATGCCTATCAACAGCTCTTCTCCCTTGGCGCCACGCCTAAGACCCGGTTCGAATCCCCACATGGGCACAATGTGTGAAGCCCATTTCTGGTGTCCCCCGCCGTGATGTTGCTGGAATATTGCTAAAAGCAGCCGTAAAACCACACTCAGTCAGTCTTCTCCCTTTGGATAATCCCAAAAGGTCAGGGCCACCAACAATCTTCATCAGGTTTTTAGTGCCCCCTTTTTGATGGTTCACCACTCTATACAGAATCATTACCCTAAAGAAAAGACTTTCTTGTTTAGCCACACTAACGTCCAAGCATCCCATCTTAAACAGACACGCTCTACTGAAGATTTAAGCGCATTATAAAACACCAAATGTGTTCAAAAGCTGTAGTTTGATCTTGAGTTTTTCATCTCCCACAAAAAACTTCAGCACCTGAGGATTGATAACAATGAAGCTGAAGGGATCCACCGTTCTCACCTACTTGGCTGCCATCAGTACTCAAATATCTCCCAAGACTGGCATCAATGTCTCCATGGTTTCTGAACTTCAGGCTTTTATCTGATTGTACAAACTAGCTGATAAATTTAAACAGTAGGGATCACCAGTCTGGGTTCTGGTTTTAGGCTTTGGCTTCAGAGGACTACAAACCTCTCCAGGATCAGAGCTTGTAAATGACGATCTTCTTACCATCCCAAGCTACAGCAGCAAGCTTTAAGGATTAGTAACTTCCATGCACTGGATGTCATGAAATCATGAGGATCTCTCATTGTGCTCAATATCAGGACTTTGCCTCCAGAATACAGGTCACACAATCATGCCATCATATGAATAACACAATGCTTCTTTGATGATGATACACAGCACCATTATTGGCTTTCCAGAGATTATTAGTTTTGAACTTTGTTTACAATCACTAAGAGAAAGACTAGTTTGGGAAGACACAGGGCTTCTACCCAGAGCCTGCTACACACTTGTGGGAGGGTTCATTATAAAATGGGCTGTTTGGGTCAGGTGTTATCAAGATTAAGATACATGTCTCTAAATATCAATGAGACAGAAATAGTAAGGCTTTACAATATCAAGTTTATTACTGGTATAGAAATATATTTTATGGTGTGTTTCAGGAAGTTCTTGGTGGAAGCAGATATGTCGGGAGTTCGGACTGATAGCTACCATGCTATCTGTGATACTGGCAAGGTGCCATGGTTGGCACTGGATGTTACAGATCAGGTGAATGCTTACTTTAAAATTGTATTTATAATTTAACGCTGTTCTTTTTCAGGGTGGCTCGCTGCCAAGACCTGCGGTTCGATTCCCCCACATGGGCACAATGTGTTGGGTTTCCATTTCTGGTGTCCCCCACCGCGGATATTGCTGGAATATTGCTAAAAGCGGCGAAACTAAACTCAGTCACTCAGTCTTTTCAGGATGGCAGCAATGACCATATTTTTTACGCCCTACATCTTCAATTGCCTGAAAGATGTAGTAATGAGTAAATATGCATTTAGGTTGATAGCCTCTTGAATCTGTTAACATATAAGTCACAGCTCAGCTTATTATACATATTACTGGCTCAATATTCCATTTCCATAAATCAATGAAATATGGATGGATTTGGACACAAGTAATATCAAAATTTATAACCATTCAAATTACTCAGTGTGGTGGTTAGTCATAGTAGCCTAAAGACTGGTTTCCAGATAATGATGATCTTCCACCAGTCTTTTAATCCAAATTCAGTTAGTCTAAAACTACATATTATGTCATGTAAAATATATAAAAATTGAGTATTCAGATTCAGACATATAGCAGCCATGTATCTTATACCTCAAAAACTATTGCTTGATTGAGTGCAGAAATTCTGCAACTTACAAATGACTTTCAATTTCAAATAATTGTGATACTTTTGGTGCATGTCATTTTGTAAATATGGTATGTGCATGTATACAGTTGAAATTGCTCAATCTTCAGTAATCTGCATTCTTCTTCATAGAGATCGTCCTTGAGGTACATATTATGCATTTTCCAAGCTGAAAAATGTCCTGTGACAGTTGTATCAATGTTTTGAATAAAATATTGTACAATAAATAAAACTTTTATTTATTATATGGCCCCCATCTCGCGGGAGTTACTCCACGCGCATGCGCACCAACCGGGTAAGCACCTAGGCCCGTATCATCATTCCTTCTGCTGTCACTGCCTTGTAAAGACGTGTATGTGTCGAAAGCAGCAGCTGTACTCTTCTGAACTAAAGAGAATAATGTCTGAGACGCCACCACCTGTATGTATGGTCTTTATTTTGTCCTTGATAAGGAACAGTAAAGCTTTGGCGGGTCGGGTTGTTTCATAATTGTGACTTTGTATTACTATTTTACGCTAACTTTCCCCGTGGTTCGCACATGTTGCTCTTCCATGGCGTGGAAGTTTACGCTCCACGGGTTTTAATATTGCGTATTGAACCAACTATTTCTTCCGATGGGTCGTTAGCATTCACGTATTTTCAATGTTTTTCTACATGTGTTTATGCTGCTGGTCCGCTGTTAGCTACATGCTTGCGTGCTTTCAAGGCGTTTTCTTTCATGTTCGGTCTGCGGGCAAGTATCCCCCGGCCGACCGCCATGATAAGTGTATCGTGGTGCCTTGAGAAAACCGGACCATATATCGGAAACTTGTGAGATCTGTATGGGTTTCTCCCCGGCCCAGAAGAGAGGACGGGTGGCCGACTTCCTATTCTATAGGGAGATGCGGGGGCGGAGGGAAATTGACCCAGGTCCCCCTGGCCGAAAAGCAAAAGCCTAGAAGTAAAGGCAGAAAGTCACAGATCAGTCAGCTTCACCTGCTCCTAGTAGCGGATTTGATATGTCTCTGATTACTCAGTTATTTCAGCAGCACATGGACTCGTGAAGTCCCTTGTTCACGAAGTCGGGTTGGGAGGTCTCCGCCAGAGTTCGCCACTCGGAGCAGGGGCTTGAGAGAGTCTGGGGAGGTGGGATCGGCCGACTCCTGGCTCGATCCCTCGGCCTGAGGGGTCTGTCGATCCGCTGCCTCTGGCTTCGGGTCCAGACGCCTCGGCTGCCCCCGAGGAGGGGAGGCTTCGCCCCAGTCCCCTCCTCGGAGCTGGCGCAGGGTCCGCTGAGGATTCCTGGGGTTCCGTCCTCGCGCCGCCCCGCCCCCATGAGAGAGCCGGAGGCACCAGTTCTGCCTGGTCTGCCTCCAGCCTCCTCGGACCGGGGTTCGTCTGCGTGATGGCAGGTGCTGACGCTGCGGCTTCTGTCTGTTCTTCCCTCTCCTCTGTGCCTAGTGCTAGGCTAGCCCACTGGGTCGGGTTCGGGTCCTTCTTTCCTCGACTCGGCTCAGGCGACGAGTCCATGGACACTGGGAGGTTGAGGAGCAGGAAGGTGCCTTCCGCTTTTCGCCGGCTTTACGGGAGGTCCGGGCAACGCATTGCCGAAGTTCCTTCCCCAGGCCGTGGTGCCTGCCAGCCGCTGACTCGACTGGGAGTTCCGCCTCTGCCAGGCGCAGGCGCTTTGCCCTCGCAGTCTACACAGGACGCTGCGTCCTGCGTGATTCTGCCATCCATGGTGCGGCCCTCTTGACTTGCTCCCAGCCTTTTGGGCGCTGGGAGGCTCTGCCCCGACCTCCCTGCTAACTCCATCAGGCTGTAGACCAAACCGTGTGTCCCTCCCCTGGCCCTTGGTGCAGGGCGTGGTCGATCCCTCCTGTCTGGGTCTCGCCTCCGCTTCTGACTTGCCGGAGCTTGTCCGGAGGTACCAGCTGGGGTACCAATGGTCGGCGAATGTGTTTTCACTTCGGGTCGCTGTGGGGAGGCTCGCTTTCCTCCAGAGCAGCTCTGGCTGCCAGGCAAGGGCATTTGACACCACCTTTTGCTCTCGCTGGCTCCCCCTGCGGCATGCGTGCGGACCTCACGAGGAGGTCTGCCGGAATGCTATGCAGTGGGTGCGGTAGTGGTCCATGAGGCCTACCTCTTCTCGATACAGAGGTCGGCCCTGGAGGCGGAGGGCACGCTGGAGACGCCTTTCGCCATGTCGCTCTGCTCCTTCAATTATCCAAGTCCAGGCACACTGGGCGGCTACACTCCTTTGCCTCGTCGGCTCGACGGTGATGATGTGCGCAGTCATGGGGATGCAAGCTGTGGCTGTCGACGCCTCAGTACTCAGCAGCTACACAGCAGACCTTGCTGGTCCTTCCCTACCGCCTGGGAGCGACGCTGTTTCCTGGGGCCCAGCAGGTCATACGGGGAGGCTGCCGCTGCAGCTACCTCCTTCAAGGACTCTGGCAGGCCTTGTTGGAGCACCCGCCGGCTTCTCGCCTCGAAGCTCCCGGGCTCCCGGGACTTCCTCCGCCGGGTGCAGCCTACACCCCGAGTCTGCTGGCTGGCTTCAGCCGCTAGGGCAGGGGTAGGGCGGAGGAATTGTTCCGCCAGGGCGGTAGGGCAAAGAGCAGTCCTCTTCAACTGGCTCCCAGCTCCCGGTGGCTGGGAGGTCTGCCCGACCTCCCGTTAACCCATCAGGCTGTAGACCAAACCGCAGTGTCCCTCCCAGTGAGCTCCGCTACCTGGGACCACTCACGCTTCTTACCCAGCACGCCCCAGTTGGAGGCCGCCTCTCTATTCCTGCCGGAGGGGAGAAGGCTACAAACAACACTTGGTGCTGTCCACCGCCAGTGTCGGCCATTTACCACTGTGGGAAGGAGGTCCGCCCGACTTCACCGCATACGCCGCCTCTGGCGGACATACCTGCTTTGATTAAGTCCAGGCTTTGCTGGACAAGTCCGCCATCGAGCGCATTCCACCGGGCGAGGAACAGGCAGGATTTTACTCCACGTGTGCTTCCTCGTTCGAAGAAAGACGCTGGTACCGTGCCGTCCATTCTCAACCTCAAGGGGTTGAATCGCATGCTAGAGGTTCCATCCTTCAAGATGGAGGACACTGCGCCGGTGATCTCCTCTGTTCAGCCTCGGCGATTGGCTCCACGCCAATCGACCTAAAGGATGCGATCTACATGTGCCTATACATCCATCGTTCAAGCAGTACCTTCGGTTCTCTTCACGGCGGGATGAGTTACCAATTCATGGTGCTCCCCTTCGCATATCCACTGCCCCCAGGGTGTTCACCAAGCTCATGTTAGTCCCGCTACCTACCTCGCCGGCCGCAAGGAAGGGGTTGTTACCCTTACCTCGGCGACTGGTTGCTCACAGCCAGCGAGCCTAGATTCTACTCACACAGTGATAGACATTCTAGTTCTCACTGGGGTGGATCATCAACCTCAAGAAATCCGACCTGGTACCCACCCAGGACTTGGTTTTTCTCGGGCTTAGGTTCAAAACACACAAGGCTCTTGTTTCCTTGTCGCCCGACCGGGTCACCAGAGTACGGGTGATGGTGTCTTCGCTCCTCTCCCAGCCCCAGGCACCAGCACAGACTTGGCTCTGTCTACTGGGCCATATGGCGGGCGGCGATCTCTGTAGTGTGGCGGGCGCTGTAAAGGATGCCTCTATACAGCAAGCTTTGGCGAAGTCTGTGGGCTCACTTGTAGGACCTGAGCCGAGTCTCACAGTTCCCGGTGGTTGTCACCTCACCTTCAGTGGTGGACCAATGTCGGGGAAATCTCACCAGGGGGAGTCCCCTTGGAAATCCCCGACGCCAGCTCTTACAGTTCAGACCGATCTCGCGCCCCTCACGGGCTGGGGTGTTCTGGGCAGTCTGTCGGTGTCCGGACTCTGGTCCAAAGCCGGGCCCACCTTCACATCAACGTGTTGGAACTGAGAGCTGCGCGGTTTGTTTTCGAAGCCCGAGAGCATGTCCAGGGCCAGGTGGTTCATCTTCAGTTGGACAACCAGGCGGCCATGTCGTCACATCCTGAAGCAAGGCATACGGGTGTCCCGAAAGGCCTCCTCCGGGAGACATGGGACTTTCTCCTCTGGTGCGACCAGCGATTGTCAGGTACTCCCTGTTTATCTCCCCGGGCTGGAGAACGTGGCGAGCAGACGCCTCTCTCGCTGGATCCTGGCCCCGCACGAGTGGATGCTTCGACCGGGCAGATATTCGGAGTTATCTCCCCTGTTGTAATGGTCGCTCCAGGTGGATCTGTTTGCGCCCCCGGGGACTTAATCAGACACCGTGTTTTGCTCGGCATCACCGACCCGAGGGCGCTTGGCTGCCGACGCCTTCCTGCTGGATTGGACGGACAAAGTGCTCTGGGCGCCTCCGCCGTTACCACTCATTCCCCGTGGTCCTTTCATTAGCTAGCTGTCCACCCAGCCAGCTCGGCTGCTTGTGCTACTGGCACCGCTTTGGCCGTCACAGAGCTGGTTTCGTAATTCTCAGGTTTCTGGCTCAGCCTCCTGTTCTATTACCTTTGCAACTGGACATTCTCACTCAGAATGGAGCCCCACCCCAATCCAAAGATTCCAGTGGGTGGCTTGGCTCTCTGTCAGGTCTAGCCTTGAAGCACGGAATTCCCGCAGCAGTTGCAGACACAATTCTGGCTTCGAGGCGGGATTCGACAAATGTTCAGTATGAGGATAGGTGGTCCCGCTTATGCGCGCCCGGTGTTCAGATAGGGGATTGCAGATCCTTTTCTGGCGGATTTAGTCTGAGTATTGGAGTTTTGCAAGCCCGCTTTGGAAGAAGGCCTGGCATGCTTCGACCATCTCGTGGCTACTCCACCGCTATTTCCACTTTTCACACCCCTGTCGATGGTGCCTTCTGGGGCAGCACCTCTCGTGACAGCTCTTTTAGCTGGCGCGGATCGGGTTCGACCTGCTGTCAGGCTTAACCAGCCCACCTTTGGATTTGTCAATTGTGCTCGATTGGCTGTCCGTCCCACTTTCTCACACCTATTGGCTATTTCCATTCAGTTGTTAACTTGGAAGGCTGTATTTCTGGTGGCGTGTAACATCTGGGCGAGGGTCGGGCGATTTACATGCTATGTCAGTCCGACCCGACGCTGACTGTGTTTCACACTGATCGTGGTCAGTATTCGGCCTCCCGGATACTTTTTACCGCCTCGAGGGTCGATCACGCTTTCCATGTGACAGCTCCTATCGAACTTCCCACTCTACCCAGCCTTCCACATCGGGACCTCGCAACGAAAGCACTCACCCAGTGGATGTCCGTAAGACTCTCAAGGTCTATATCAAACAAACACAGGAATCCGCACGGGTACCCAGCTGTTTTGTTGTTACGGGGCGGAAGGCTGGTGTGCCGGGCGAGCAAGCAGACTTTGTCTCCGCTGGCTAGTTTCACTATTTGTGCTGGCGTGATCAGGCTAAGGGCAAGCCTCCCCTGAGGGGTTGAAGGCTCACTCGGTCAGGCAGTAGCCGCATCAAAAGCTTTTGCATCGCACTCAACATTGAAGAGATCTGCTCTGCCGCTTATTTGGAGCCGCCTAGCACGCGAGCGATTCGGGCACTATCAGCTCGATACACATTCCCATAATCGTGCGCAGCTTTGGCCGTTCTGTTCTCTCCAGTGGACAGTGTCCTGCCACCCTGACCGAAAGTGAGTCTTGGTTCATTGGTTTTGTTGACGCTGCTGTTCAGTACTGTGTTTTTATTGGCATATCCGGCTGCTGGGCGCTTAACCTCATTTCGATCCTCTCACGGAGTATATAGGTCGGTAGTGAGCGTTTTACATTCCCCCTATGGTGCTCTCTAATCGACACAAGGTGGGTGGGGTTTTGTTTACATTTCACACCACTAATGTGCGATTCTTATGCTAACCTGCGGAAGGTCGCCTTTGAGTGCAATTTCTCCCTGTCAGTTCCCCTCCCATAATGCCTCTCGCGGAAGCTAAACTGGGACATTTGACAGGTGAGTGATTATGGCGCCTGTTACATTATTTAATTAATCGATAGCTATTTGTATGTGCTTGGACAGAATTCCCTCCTCCCTGGCCTCCGGGTCTCTGGGAGTCTGTGTTTATGCATATTATGTACCCCAAGGACGATCTCTATGAAGAAGAATTAACCAAACCTGAAGAGGTTTTCAATTCTTCAAGAGAGTCGTCCTGGGTAGGGCCTCCCTCCCCGCCTCCCGCAATTCTGTTCACTGGATTTATTCAGCAGAAGGAATGATGATACGGGCCTGGTGTGCTTACCCAGTTGGTGCGCATGCTAACGGGAGGTAACTCCACGAGGTGGGGGCCGATAATAATTTTAAAAGTTTTATTTATTGTACAATATTTTTATTCAAAACATTGATACAACTGTCACAGGACATTTTCAGCCTGGAAAATGCATAATATGTACCCCAAGGACGACTCCTTCGAAGAATTGAAAACCCTCTTCAGGTTTGGTTAAGTTTTGGAGATTTTAATGAATATCTATGTACAAGTAAGAAAAAAGCAATTTAACTTAGTACAAAGTCAATGATTAAAGGTTTTGATTTCAATGTTTGAATGCAGTATTTCATAATTGCAGGTAAAGGAGTGTCCTGATCGGTATGTTGTCTGTCTTGAATACCAAAAGATAAGAGAAACTTTGGCCAGGACTCTTCTGGGTGAAGACATCAAGCACCTGAAACAACTGGTCAAGGTAATTGTGTTTGCAATCATAATGTCTATCTGTACTGTATATATTTCCTGAGTATAACTCTGTCCTAAATGTTGCCTTTTTCTCACTGATTTCCTTTGGAACATGGCTGAACTAAAAATTGATCTCATTTTGTATTCAAGGTCGACCTCAAACCATATCTTTTAATAAGCTTATTAACTGTTTCCAACCTCCAAGTGAAAGATAACAACACCATAGAAATATACTTTTGCTTATCATTAATTTGGTTAATTCTACTCAAATTTGAAATGTTTAGACTAATTTTAGATGTTCTGGAGCATTGAAAGTTTTAGTGGTGACTGGCTTTGGATGTGTATGCACAAAAGCCAACTTATGACTTACTTATTTGCCACAATAGTGCTGCATAGATCTTTACTTTATATGCATTGCTATTGTGTATTTAGAATAAAATTACATTTGACCTGTGTTTTGGCTTTTGCAATGATGTCTCTCTCCTCCAAGAAAGATAAGTACACATGATTACTTCAGGATAGATGCATATACAGAGCTACAGATAACTTTTGGGTCATTGAGTTATGTAATTCCTTTTCTTCTTCGCAATTGGGTATCCAAATTTTCCTTTGAGTAACCAAATAAATTGTACTCACCTCGATTGGGTATTTTGCCATTTTCCATTAATTTTAAAAACATAATAAAGTTTAAATATTAGTGTTTGTTATTTAAATTTGATCTGTAATATGAGAAACGATAAGAAAGACTGCAAGTTGCTAAAAGTTCATGTCCTGAAATTGAATCTCTCAATATACCTCAGTTATTCTATCTAATCCACCGGTACGCTAAGCAAAGATTTGACATTTGTGTACGCATGTAAGATAACATTTATGGAGTATTTACAAATATTCAAGCCGCATTTGTACACAATAGACTTAGTAATTTAATTGAGTTTTCACATAAATATTTATGCACTTTACGCAGATACGCAGCTTATCTGTACCTCTGATATAATTAGCAATGTATGACTGACATTACAGGACAACGAGATGTTGTTCCTCCTGGCCATACACAGGAGGTGACTCATGAGGAACATCAACCCTCAAACACAGGTAGGATATAACACAGGCTGGTGATGTTTTCCTCTGAACTGTATCACTGCCAACTGACTTAAAATATTAATGTGAACATTTCTAACATCTTTCTGAGGACAAAATTAGGCATAAGTTTTGTGTAGTATTTTCAGTTTCTGTAATATAACATGTTATTTTACTCAACTTAATTCACTTTTGCCATGATGAGACTCATGTCAACCATTGTTACACCCCTATCCCCATGACAAGTGCTGGGCATTTAAAATGGACTCTGTGTGGACATATGTCTGTCGTAGGAGTTTGGGATTTTACACCAAAAAAAGCTATTTCACAAGTTTCCATCTCAACATATTTAGACTAGAAATGATGGTAGTGTTTGTTTCTGAAGCAGCTCTAATAAAAAGTGCAATAATTTTTCACAAGACTAGTTCACATGTATTTTTATCCCCCGCTACATGTTTTGCTGGGGTATTAAAATGGACTCTGTCCGTATGCAAGGCGCAGCATCCTTGCACATTTGTCTTTTCCGAACCTAACTCTAAAACCGCTTTAATATTTTTCACCAAACTCAGCACTTAGAGCTGGTTGTCTACTGATGCCTTTGGTAGTTTTGGATTTCTGAATAAAATATTTTGGCATTTCCATGGCAAATAAGTTTGACTAAACTGAAATTAGTGGTAGTGCTCTTTTCCTCGAGCAGAACTCTAAAACCGCTCATCGTTTCTTCACCAAACTTATATGTACGTACATCTGGTGATGTACTGGTGCCTTTTGGTAGTTTTGGAATTCTGAATAAAATATTGTTGGCGCTTTCCATTGCAACAAGTTTGACATAGACTGAAATTGGTGATAGTGCTCCTTTCTGGAACAGAACTTTAAGAACCTTTCAATACTCTCCTTCCACTTTTCTATATACACACCTAAATATTTGACATATATCATAACTCGTGAGACATAATCATGAAGAGTATTTTGCCATTATGGGGGATATTGATGACTGACGCTTAACGCCAACAAACCCTTTTCAGATGGAGGCATATCTGCTCATTTCATACCACACGCTTATCTTGTAAATTATGGAATGGGACGAAAGTGTGCCAAATGGCATCGGGTCCATTCGCCAATTGTCCATAGATTAAAATAACAAGACATCACGCCTACCTGCAACCTTCGTAATTGTCCGTGACTCCATTTGACTCTTCCATTCATTTCCAGCGACATCACAGGAATGACTCCTCGATAAATTTGCACATTGTGCAACAGTGTGGACGTAGGCTCAGTTGGTTAGCTGTCGAGCTAACAATCCTAAGGACGCTGGTTCAAGGCCCCACAGGTTCTTCCAAACTGGTTGCTTGTCTTAATGACATGTGACTCTACGCAGAGATTGTCTTAACGAGAAGTTGTGGTGCTGTATTCTAAAGGTGCTCCTCGGAAACATTAAACCATCTGTAGCTTCTTTTTAAAGAAAGTTAGGACATTGCTGACGCATTTCTTGACGCTTGAGATGTCAAACGGCAACCTTGTCTTGGCTGTTCAGAAATGTTGACAATCAACTGACAAAGGTGCACCCTTCACAATAATAGACCCAACCAGTTGTGACACGGGTCATGCAATGCACTAGTATTCACTTGATCAGGCCAAGCTGAACAAGCTGTAGGTGTTTTCTGCCATATCAATATTAATCATTAATGTTGCAGGAACAATCTGTGGAAGGCATTGCAACATTTATTGAAACAACAAAAGAAAAGGTTACTCAAAAGGTAAGCCATGAAGTGTCATTATAAAAAGTTTGATATAAAAGTTATTTTCTCATCATTGATAAATTGACATCACTTGTGGTTTATCCTTTAATATATATGATGGTATACCTCTAAAGTTTATAAACAATTAATGTCAAATTTGAAATATGAAATAATGATAAACACTAATGAGATTATTTATTTATTTTGTATGGTGATAGGACATAGCCATGAGGTTGCTGAGAAATCAGCTTGGTGGTCCAGGATCCTGTTTGACTGTTCGACGAGGTCACAACATGAGAGACCAGAGTGTGATGTGTCTTCTAGTCCATGCATATGTCACTCTAACTCACTTCAACAAGGTGACAAACTTCATCAAACCTCTCACAGACCTCATTCTGGCACCACACAAAATGATGGTAAGAGTGAAGCCCTTTTACTTTGTCAAGTTGACTTAGTGATTGGTATAAAGGAAATACTGATATTTATTCCATATATATTTCCCCTACTTGTAGTACAGTTTGATTTATTTCCATATATTTATTGGTATGCCATAGAACGGTTAACACCATTGATGTATTGCTCATTATCATAAAGACCTGTGTAGCAGTGATTGTTCACTTTCCCACAGAACATGTTCCTTCCCACAATGCCACAGGATGACATAGATGCCATCAGACAAAGTCTGACAAGAGAAGGAACCATTGTGTTCTACCGTAAGTATACTTTGATTCATCCTTGTTTGTTAGTTGTTGGAGAAGAACTGTTTATTACACGTTATAACTTTCTGTAACAGAAGTTAAAATCATTTGCTTTCATCTTATGCAAAGGTTAATTTGTAAACAAAGGTTACATTTATATTACCATACATAATGTTAAATTATATACTGTTGCATTACATCCAATCTCCTATTTCTTTATCAAAATACAATAATCTCTTTAACTATCCTTCCAGTATGATATCATAGCTATTTATACCCTGCTAAAATCACATGAAAAAAATCCAAAACATTTTCATCAGATGACCACTTTATCCTGTCAGCTATCCGAGGTAGGTACCTGTACTTTGTGCAGAAGCATTTGTGTGGGAAATGTCACTTCTTTCATGGGTGTGCGAGCTGCAACACCTGATTTTTATCAATCTACACTCTCATATGTTTTATTTGTTTAAAACACTAAATTTATTTCTAACTTTCAAAAGGCAAATAGAAAATATGTTTATTCTGATCTGGATATACAGATGTAAGATCTGGTAACACATTTTAGAGCATGGAATCCATATCTACCCCTCCAGGGCCACAGAACTACCATAACAGTCTGGGACCCACATATGTGTACTTGATGTATTCTCTATCAAGCAAACTGCTGCACTACAACATCATGATTTACAGATTACATCTATGTCTTTAGTCATGTACTTCATCATTCTAAGCATCATTAGAAGTGATACATCATTATCTTTGATCTTTGAACACGGAATCTTTAGAGAAGGCATCTACCTAGTCCTCTAGAAAGCATGCATGGCAGAAGGACTAGGTAATGAAAGGGACAGGGTTGTCCATTTGGCTTTGTCTTCTGGCATTATTAATATTATCATCATGTACCAGATTTCAACTTCAGAGCAGCCCCAAAATTTAATAGGGACAACTCCAAACTAACAATTTGACACTCAAGGTTGTTTGAACAGGATACAAGTTGCACTTATACCACCATATGCAGACATGGAGATTGTTGATTTGGCGGGAATTCCTTTGGCAGATGACCACTGGACTATTGAGATATTACTAGAGAAGGGAGAATTTCATACACAAACAAGCTGTCCCAGATTACTAAATGTTAGACCCCACCAAACACTCTGGAGTATTCTGACTGATGTAACAGACATTTTGTATTCAAAGGAATTAGCGAACAATAGTTAAGTATAATTCAAAGAATACTAGCTCTATTATGTCACCACTTATGGCACTCTGTCTGCATTAAGTGGATGTAGTGATTGGAAAGAAGTGATGTTTACTGTCTAGCACAAAGGCTTTTCACAAAGTACAGTTTACCGAAGAAGTGGTTTGGATGGTGTGATGTTAGCCATATTACAGTAATTATGGCAATGAGGTAATAGAGGTAGTATGTTAGAATGTTACACAATAAGTCCCAAATTGTCCAAGTTTAGTATGGAAAAGTTTGTAATGTAGCCTCTTTGTTTTGATTTCTTTCCAGAATGTCAAAATGGACACCCATATGCTATTGGAGAGGTAGGCACCATTTACAAATACATATGGTCAAGGATAATTAGAGAATTATCATAACTCATGTAACTGCAGGATCAATTAAACATTAATGTTACATGCCATAATTCCAAACATTGATCACATGTAAATGTAAGATTATCCGACTATTCATGTTTAAAGCGGCCTTCACACGGCAAACTCGAGTTTGAGAGTGTGAACATTCCAACAACTCGCCACCATGACCAATTTCAGAGTTGCCAAACTGTTGTAAAGAAATAGGATCGGTCTCTATTCTCACCAAATTTTCCATCAAACTTTCGGTGGTGTTGTCAAACTCAAGTTTGACGTCTGAAGTGTTGTCAAACCTGTGTTGTTCTGAAACAACCAATCGTAATCAATGAAATTGACACGTGACCGCACCGATAGGGACGTGATGCTCAAATGACACGAAAGTTTGTGTTTGCCGTGTGAAAACGCGAGTTTGAGAACTTTTAAAATTTCAACATGTGCTGTCAAACTTTAGTTTGCCATGTGAAGATCGCTTTAAAGTTGCAGGTATGTTTGCAGATTTGTTAAAGTTCTAAATTTCATCAGATATTTATACATATGAGACATGGTTAATACTGGCTTAAAATATCATTGATATCAAGCTCCCTCATGAAAGGCCTTGAGTTTAAGCATCAGACTTGGAGAGCCTTGAGTAGCAGCAAAATACATGTAGCTTGAAAATCCTTGCATTATGTACAAAATAAGTTATACTTGTTATTGAAGGTTTTCAAAGTCATTGCAGATTATATTTTTTTGTCTCGGTTATGAAAAGTCATAGTCCTGGAAAATCTGTGATATTTAGACTGCTAAATTATGTCCTGAGACTAAAAGATCCTGGATTTAAATTTTGTTTGAGAGACTAATGCTAATAACCCAACTTTAAATGACAGTTGAAGCCTTCAAGTTTAGTGTTCCACATATCTAAGGACCTTCTTAAAAACCTCATACTTTGGACTGAAAGGTCATATGCATGACTGTATGTACACAGAGTTTTAGAAAAAAGACATCATGATCAATATTGCTATTTCTTAAAGATCTATGTGTTATAAATCCTGTTTATTACTGTGTTATCTTATGACATTTTGCAGTGTGGTAGACCTTATACTGAAGCAACCTGCAACATCTGTAAAACCAAGATTGGTGGATTATCTCACCAAGCAGCAGCTGGAAATACACAGGTTACTGGGTAAGTATTTATGGTCACAAATATGGCTCTGATGTTGTGTGGGTTTGTGAAGACTGACATGAACATTATGGGGTAGTGAGAAATCTTTGTGAATGATTTGTATCCATGTCTGCTCATAGTAAACCTGGAAATCTTGCCATGAGGATACATGCAAGTTAGTTGGTTGCCAGTAGTTATTTCTTTATTATAGTGACCAGACCCGTCCTGGTCATGTTCTTGGGAAGAGCAGCAGACAGAACCAATGCCTATGCAGGTGAACGCAGACTGGGAGGAGCTGCCTGTGCTGTACTGCGTTTCTTCACTCATGCTGCATTACTTCTGGGAGTAGAGACCAACCAACAGGCAAGTTGTTGGTTGATTACCATGTACACCAGCGATTTCAATATATTTCAAGCATTTGGACACCAAATTTGTTCCAAACATGTTATTGCCTGTTGCATATATTTCATTTGTAAGTTTCACCTTCATATTAAAATGTGTCACATATGTAACATGTTACAAGTAGAAATACTAAAAGTGTGTTGAATTTATGAAAGTCTGCCACTGACAGATGCATTTACCTTGATCTATTGCAGGCCACAGCAGCTCTAGTCTATCCCCCTCTACAGCAGGATGTCAGACAGTTTTTCTTGGAACACCTCCAGAAGGACCTTCAGATCATCCACATGGCCACAGGAAAAAGTGTAGATGATGTCTTCCTCCTCCTACACTTCATCTGCCATCAGATTTCTCAATCAGGTAAGCTTTCAGCAAGACCACTACCGTTATGCAGCAGTCTTATACTTATGTTATGTCTTCCAAAGTTTGTAATTTATGCTTATTAACATTCCATATTTTCATCTTTGACAATTCTTTCCACTGTGTTAGTATTTTATTCAGTTATAGTTCAATATCCAAAAGTATATGTTTAACAAATATCAACAGGTTTCAATAAAAATATCTGTCTGTTTGAATCACAGAAGCATACAGACGAATGGAGCCACAAGCACTGGACAACAAGCAGATCAGAGAAACCTGGGAGGAACAGTTTGCAAAATCTTTCATTGGCCCAGTGTTACAGGTACCAGGTGTTACAGTTCAAGTCGCATTACCCAGTTGTGCTCTCACAAACCTCATTTATGTAACATGGGTTGTTGGTGACACACAGCTGCAAGAAAATTAAATCTAAATGTTTGTATTCATTTTCTTCACAGGATCTTGACAACTGCCTGAATACATGCAATGAGAGAATCATGAAGGACAAGAGAATAGGTACTGTCTCATGTTCAATGAATTATGTCTATCAGTTTTATGGAATCCATCAGTCTGTTTGTGGTAAAATGATGGATTGCACAAAATCATTTTTGTACCAAATATGACTGTCTCATGTTCAAGACCAGATCTCCATTTGATCCTTGAAATTTATGTAAAAATTAATAGTATGTCTGGTACATAAGCCAGACCACCAACTTGCCTATTTCTTGCCATGAATAGTCATTGGAAATAGAATATCAATAAATCTGTATTGAATTATACAAATTAATCCTGTTGTTACACTATCTGGTAATGGAAAGTGTACATTACCTATCTGGTCTTATATTTATAAACTGTAATATTTATTATAGTACATTACAGTGAGACCTCGGATACCCGGACCCCAGATATCCGGAAACCTCGCCTTCCGGTCAATTTTTAGAAAAAAACATTCTCTTACGTTATAAAAGTGACTGTCTATAACGGATATTCAGTTTCCGTTTCCGGACGGTACATTTTACAAACAAACCGGCTAAATCAACACAAAATTGACTCACCTATCCGCACGAAGCTTTGATCTACCGGTATTCTGTATTATATTTTACTGATGACTGCGTCAGAATTCGTCCCGTTATATTATTGTGCATGTTTGAACTTGTTCGCCGGGAAACGTGTGCACAGCTGATTGCTATTTCCGGCTTTGTGTACGAGACAAATACGCACAGTAATCTTAATCCCTGCAAATAATACAAAGCCCAGCAAAAACAACTTATAACTTAAAGGTAAATAATCTTGTCTAGTGATGTTTAATTGCAAATTTGACGTCTCTACTGACAAAGTCGTCTTCTGTTGTTTGTTCACGCGAAGTGATACGATGTTGTCTATTCAGTCAAAGCAATAAAAGTGCAGTGTGTCGATATTCAAGCCAGTTATGTTGTGATGCTGTTTTTGAATGTCTATACATGTATAATAAACGCTGATGATCATAAATATTTTGGATTTTCCTTGAGGTGTATGAAAACCAAAAATCCAGATATCCGGATATTCAATTATCCGGACAATTTACGTAAAAACGAATGTGTCCGGATATCCGAGGTCTCACTGTATATAGTGTATAGTATTTCATTCAATAATATTGATATCAATATTGTGTCTGACAATCCTTAAAACTTCTGTTTACCCAGTTCCACAGGTTTCGCTTACCACATACCTTTACATGATTCACTGCAACCACTTTAATATTGCTACTACTGATGCCTTGAAGCAAACCTTAGTTGACAGTCAAATGGATGTATGTGTCATGACTGACATATTTTGACTTTTAATTTATAAGTCATAAAAGTCATCACAGGTGTGAGTGCTAAATGTCAGCATACTGGTTGGGGGTAATAGCTAGTGTGCAAGAAACCCCAACAGTTACATGTCAATTGTTGCATTGATGTATTTGATAAAACACCAAAATGCTACATGCATAACCCTGATTAAGGTTAAAATCATGTAAGAATACAAAATGGATAAAATAATAGTTTCAGATACTTTTTTTGTTTTGTCATTGCGTATAAAATCCTGTTCACATGCATCAGAAATAGTTCACCTTGAAGTAGTTCTAATATGTCCGGATTATTTTTATCAATTTTCATATTTTTTTTGTGGCATGACTTTCATCTGTGACAAAAGTAGTATGAGCAAGGAAGTAAATATTCAATGGCAGTAAAGAAGATATGCTTGATATAAGGTTCCCCAGATGTGATAAGACTTTGTGCTTCGAAAACAATCCATTAAGACCTTTAGCTCCAATCATGTTTTTGTCAGTCTCTTTGAACAGAGTGACACTTGCTCTTTGTGAAAGCCTTGGAATGTTTTCTGAAACACTGAATGTCCACACTTCCAGAAAAAGGCTTTTCACTTCCAAAACGTTTACAGAGAAATCAAGGATACATATGTCCTTCTGGGCTATGTGCTAGAATCAAGCATGATATGCTGAAACATTTGAATATGTTGTATTTACACTAACTTTTCTTTGTATGAAATAGAGGTTAATTATGTAATAGCAATAGGTATATGAGCAATAGGTAGAAGTATTTAATACCTGATGAATTATTGATGGAATTATTATTGTTGTTTTTTTAACCTATTTGTATATCTTTCATAGGTCAGGACAAGTTGATGTCTATTCTGTATGAGGTAGACACATCCACACCCAGGAAGTTGAATGTCTCCACGAGTTCCCAGCTGTCTGGAGGTACCGGTCACGTATCACACTGGAGCATTTCCTGAGAGAGTTTCATCTGAAAGTAGAGAACATCAAGGGCAAGAAATCCAAGATGGAAGTTCTTGGCCTTTTCAGACAACAGGTATGTTACTAAGAGTGAAAAAGAAATTGATAGCAGAAATGAGACCTGCATTGTGTTCAGATATCCTTCTAATGGATGGCTGGAATCTTAGATTTACACAAGTTATGGTCCTTGGTCTGTAATTAACATACCAGTGCACATAGTTTGTTCGAAAATATTGTCTATGAATCTATATGATCTGCTACACTTTAATCTTTCCTCCTACGTTATGCTGCCATACTGTAATACAGGGATTTACCTTGAGTCCTGTATTTGAGGGTCCCTGGGACTCATGCTTGTAATTTTCACGGGTCCTGGACAACAAAATGGGGCTCACAGACACTGTATCTATTATTACTAATACTGTTATTGTATTGTGTTTCATGATCAACAGTTTAATTGTTACAGTAATGAAATTGCAAACTCAGCTAGTAGCAAACTAATTGTTACTTGATTGGAATTTTTACAAAAGTATTTGGACATTTTCTGCATCCCTGTGGATGCGCTAATAAATTCTGTTGTATTCATTGTCAATTTTTATGCGTATGGGACGCAGGAATTTGCTTCCTGTAAATCCCTGTTAATATGACTTGAATATTTAACGTATCTCACACTGGCCTCCCAATCCAAAATCTTTTGTACATATTCTGTGTTTCAGCATCCGTTCCTACAAGCACTACATCGCATCCCAAATATTCTACGGCTGCAACAGTTCCTTATGGCAAAATACAGGCGGCGCCTTGATAGAGTGGAGGCAAAAAATATGACTATTGCTGATGCTGCAGGAGACGGTATTCATATCATTATTATCCTTATAAACAAGAGAAATGATAACCATGCATTGAGACCTCATTAAGGATCACACAGTAGGTGAGTGTCAAATCAACTTATTCACTTTGTCTTCCAGGAAACAACTCTATTGATGTGTTGGAAACTCTCTCAGATTTCATAGCAGCCTGGGAATGTGTCAAGGAAGGACTTCACAGTTACGGTAAGATTTCCTTCTATGACACTATCAAAAGATGTAGATGTGTAAATGTCTTACATGTGAACACGATGACAGATAATACAATTTATGCAGATCTGTTGACAACACTTCTTTAAATAAGCATTCATCTGAACTACTTTTTAGGTTATATATTTATGTAAAATATTTCAAGCGACACACTAAATATGATACAGGTGTGCCTTAATTTCAGGATGTTGGACAGTCCATGATGGTCTGATACACCTGCCTGATGCCTACAAGAACATGAGGATTGATGAGAACTCTCCCCTGGCCGTCCTTCTGCCGTCCACTCAGGGGCCTGGCATCTGCTCCTACATGATGCTAGAGTTCCTCTTCAGGAAGCATAATGAATTCATGGAGAGTTACTGTAACAAGACAAAACAAAAGTGAGTTTCCAAGAAACACTGAAATAGAGTTATAAAACCATTATAATTTGTTTGAATACCATACCTTAGTGACTTCGAAGTCACAATTTATGTACTAGTAATTTGGCCAACATCTAGTTGTAAAGTGATCTGTGTGCAGTGCAATAACCTTTGTACACAATGGGAATCATCACTTCTTTCCTATGAGTACATATTACAACCTGAATTTTTTTCCATCTATTCTTTGTTATGTGACATGAAACAAAGAAATGTTATACAAGTAACTGAATAATAAGCCTTAATACAAATTATTTAGTACAAAGTAATGATACTACACAGTACAACAGTCAATGGCAGAACAGTTATAATGGCAGTATGTAAAAGAATAGCAGTGGCTATGATATAATAGAGGTAGTATTCTTTGAATTATAGACATTGTTAGCTAGTTGTATATATATTTTGCAATGAAACTGCACAGCGTTTGTCTCATCCCTGTATTCCCCTAATCCTAGCTCTTTATGCCATGCACAAGAAAAATGCTATATTACTTGGCCTTCATTCCATGTTATATATAATGCAGGGAGTGATCCATGGACCCCATGACTCATGTTATGGCAAGGAATGACCATACTTGTAATGGCTAAGCATGACCCTGTATGTTGCAGGTATGAGCGCCTGCCTGAGGTCAGCATGAGGAAACTTCACAGCAACCATCTGGTCAGCTACCACCCTGACCGTGACCTGCTGCCCCTTGTCCTGGCCAACTGTAACTACTCCTTTGAGCTGGGGAAAGGTACCACCATTGAGTATGACTTTGAAGGATTTGAGTATCAGCTCAAAGAGGTCATACTACAGGCCAAGTCCAGAGTGGAGCAGAAGTCGCATGTCATACCAGTGAGTTATGGTTACAAATTTAGATTACAAAATGTGAAAAATTGCATTGAAATCATTTTATTAAAAGTGATGTGAACATTTTTGAAGTTTCACATATAAAATATATGAATTTCAGATTGACACAATGGTGTACAGAGCTGACACAACCAATTCTGTTGTCTTCAAGATACTGCGAGACAGAATAGATCAGGTACTTACTTTTTTATTTAGTTTTGATCAGCCATAGATTTTTGTGTCATGAATGCTGTCCTTAGCTTATCAAAATATTACTTTTCCAACACCTATTTTTTCTTTTAGTTCAGTATCTGGAAAACTACTTTTTTCAAAAATTAGGCACAACTAGGATATCTCTGAGTACTAGTATCTCAGTACCATTTTCACAGTAATATTTTTCAAAATGTTTGAATATAACTACCCGCATGAGAAAATGGGAGCATGGCGTGAGACCATGAGATTAGTTGGAAATGTGTGCGACTCACGTCATATGCATGAGAGTTGACAGATATGTGATATTCTAACCAAGGCCATATCTGTGCTAAATGTGATATCAATGTAGCATGGTTCTCACAAACCTTGAAAGGACTTTCAGTGTGGATTTTGAAAAGTGCTTATTTAAAACAATATTAAGTACTAGAATTTCATATTTTGTTTATTATTACTTTATTTCATTTATAAGATGATTGTTATTAATTTTCTCATTTTTCACATGCCAGTATTATTATTCCATGCATAGTTTCAGCAACAGCAACTAAAATTTACTTTAGTTTGGGTGAAGTCCATGAAGTTCATCCTGATATTTATATATGAACAACATTCAGGAATGTAATAAAATTTGTTTAGTGTTTACATGTTGATTTACAAACACTTTGCCACAAAATTGAATGTTAGTATTGAAATATTGATTTCTTCCAGATCAACTTAGTATTAACATAATCTTCTCTGTGCAAAGACAGGGAAACCTCACTTCTTTGCTGTGGGTGCTAAACTGAACACCACCCAACATAGTTGTTCCCCCCTACTCCTTGATTATGTAGTCACATTGTTTCTAGATTGTTTCTGTTTACATAGTTAATAGTTAGTCTGCATAACTTATTGGCTCTATTAGGGACTGTATTCGGGACACATTACGTATTTGCTGGTGACTGGTGTCTGATGTTATTCCTATGGCATTGTCTGCTTCCCTGTAATAAATGTCAAATGCGTGGACACTTTATGTTAGTGTCTGCTTGGCTACTTACTGGCTCCTGTATGGACCATACAGACCATTCACCAGCAGTTAAAGCCCCTCAAGGCCAGCATATGTTCCCAACACAATTATCTGTTCATTACAATACCTTCCATTCAGTCACGAAAACACTGCATAGAACATTTACCATTAGGGTTCCCAGGCAACTACTATACAATCCTATCTGTGGAACCACTTTTCATCGCAACTTCCTCATGCAAACATTCTCAATGAATCTTGGACACCATTCGATGGCAACTCATATTCTACCCATGAGGATTATGTTGTGTGTTTCGACACACCCTTTCTACTTGATTACCATTCGGAGATTCCCTACTGCCATATGGAATCATATCAAGATTATGATGAAGAACATCATACATCTGACAAGTCAGTGCCAGGGAGCTTGGATATCCCATATCCTTTCCAGATATGTCATCAATGTATCAATTCATGTTGTCAGAAGTGGTTTGGACACCTAACCATCAGATGCCAAAAAGTGCTGTAAGGTGATAGTGCTGCTGCAACTACTTAAGTATAGCTGACAGTGAGAATCTGAAAATTTTTAAAACTTATCCTATCTCACGGTATGCACTTCTCTCTCTTGATTCGACACTGAGTGGAACGATGTAAACTTTTTCTCCCTAGGCCTCTCTTGTCCATCTGCCCAAGCACTCCATGCTACCCTCATTATAAGACAGCTTCCTAGTTGTCATGCGAAGCATGACGCATGCTCCACTAAAGTAAACCACCTCTGAATCATCATTCTTCTTCTTGTCGCTTGGGTGATCCACATTCTTTATGTGTCGATTGTGGGGGACAATGCAAATGGGAAACTCATTGCAAGAATGCAAGAATCTTACCTTTGAGGGCCCTTTCGAGGACTACACCAGGGCTGGTAAACTTTCGGCGTGTTGCTGATAGAGCATGTTATGCAGCATCGTTAAGATGGACCCAGTCCCAACAAAAAATCAAGTTTAAAGCGTCCTACTCTTATTTATCGAGGAGGACTTTGGAAACTCCTTGGCTCTCAACATCCCAGCCCGAGTCCCTCGTCTTGACCACATCCCGTGTTGTGGTTGTCGAAGCGATGCTACCACCCTCCAGGATACTTCACTACAGCGGACCTTTCGACTCACGCTCCCGTGTCTCAAGCTCCCGGATCAGTTATCAAGGGAACCTGGGTTATCAGTTTCGACGGACAAGAATCAGCTGGTTTCTACACCTGACTGTCAAGATCACATTAAGCCGTGGCCGTTCAAGATCTCGTCATTCGTCCAGAAGTGAATTGGTCTAGCTCGCCAAAACGGTTGGAAGTCGTTGTGTCACCAACTACTTCCCATTCGGTGAATAGAAGTGTTGTCTCCTGTGTCCCGATACCTCGATCATCCACTTCACCAAAGCCTGCAAGTTCGTCGAACCAGTTTTCATCAGACCGGCACTCTATGAATCAGCTCTCCAAACCGGCCTTCGGCCGGAAATGGCAGTCTAGTCTTCAACATTCACCCAGAACGGTCGCGTCTTCCAAACAGGTCTCACCAAAATGGACTTTGTCAAAATAATGTTCAGTCAAAAAACAGCATACTTTGCATCAGGATTCACTGAAACATCATGTGTTGAATTGACTTTCACGAAAAACGGCATTCCTCGAATCAGTATTCAGCCAGAACGCCCTTCTCCGATCATATGTCTCTGAGTACTTCCCGAACTTTGTTGGCTCTTACAGTCACATGACCTCAGCACGGACACAGCTTGACCGAAGTTGTTTGGACCAATCTTCAATTATTCTTGGGATTTGTTCACCGGAAAGACCTGTTAGGTCTAGTTCACCACCGAGGCGCCACTCGAATCGTCAGCGATTCGTACTAAACGCATCGCTTTCGCTACTTCATTTAGATCCGTTCTCCCCTCAAAGACTCTTCATCGGGCTTCGCTTCTTCTCATGATCATGGGACTTCTAGTTCTGCGACTCAACCCGGCAACCTAGATCTCCTACATGATCGAGTGCTGCCTATCGTTCTAGATCCAGGGATCATAGTTCCCGTTATGATACACGTCCCTCCTGCAGCCTTCCATTTGTATGCGTCTTCACCCGGTTCGTCCCCTCCAGACATCTGTTGCGGCCAGTCCTGGTCTTCCAGCGGATCCTCTGTCTCTGGCACGCTTTGGATATTGCTTCCTCAGAGGGAAGTCTGGATTTTGTTGATCCCGAACCTCAAGTCTTAGCATGGATAGTGGAGAAACTCCATCTCCCTTTGTCACGGAACCCAGAGGACTTAGCGCATTCCTTCTCCTTGAGACAACAGGACATGGCGTTTATTACACTTCCACCACGACCGCAGGTTGCTCATTTAGCTACATACTTGGATCATGCCTTTAAAAGCCTTAAGAGGATTAGGGACGATCTGCCTTTGTCTAGACTCTTTAGCGGGTGGCTCATTCCCATGGGTTCCAGTCGTTGTCTACTGCCTCTTCGTGGGATGAAGATGTCTAAACACATTGCGGGTAAAGGACTTGTTCAGCCTTTTTAGTTGAGGACAGAGAACTGTTTCACATGGACACAGCTGTTCGTCACGCCTTACCCTCGATCAACTGCATCATCTCAAGATGGTGGATGCAGTTGCAGCATCAGTAGAGCACTCATTCTCCAACCAAGATGCTTACATTAGGGGCTGTATATCCCTTATACTGGACCAATTTCAGATCATTACAGACTCTCAGGCGCGGAGGTTAGGGAGGTTCGCTCCCAATTGGACCATCCCAGACGATCCTTTTGTGACCAACCTACTCTCCAAAGGCTTCCAGTCATCAGACACCCTCCTCTGACAGTGCATCCGGTACATCACAGTTACCCAGCGGACCAGATCCAGTTTCAAGATAGGTACTCTCTCATAGAAAAGTGTGTAATCCAGTCTCTCGGTCTGGAAGCCCAACACTCCGGGTTCTATTCCCCCATCGTTCTGGTTCCCAAGAAAAACTCAACAAAACTAGGACTAATGAAAATTTTCAATGCCCACTATCTCCAGCATCCACCTCACTTCAGGATGGTATCGACCTTCCTCCTTCGCACCATCCTGAAGAAAGGAGATTTTCTTGTCAGCCTAGACCTACAGGATGCATATCTCCATGTGCCCATTCTTCTCCGGCCCCATCGCTATATACCAGGATCACCAAGCCGATCACCAGGTTTTTTACCTCTCCACGGGGTCGTGTTCGAAAGTTACATAGAGGACTGCATTCAGGCAGTCATTCTTTTACATCAGTTGGAGTTCAGCATGAAGCTTCTCAAGCAGCTGGGTTGGCTGTTAAACGTTGCAAAGTTGGAACTATCACCGACCCAGACACATCAGTTCATCAGGGCAACTTTCGACACGCATCAGGGCCTGATTTTCATCCCCCAAGACAGATGGGTGAAAATACAACATCTAGTTCCATTAGCAACTTTTGGGCCTCTTGACATCGGCACAGGCATTGACACGGCGGGGATAATTGCAACTATGCCTGTTGCATCGCTTCTTGCGTCTGTATCTCGTATCAGAGAATCCCAAGGAGTTGAGATGTCTTCCCGAATCCTTACGTCCTCTTCTTCAGTGGTGGCTTGTAGAACAGAACGTTTGCGCCGGAGTTTGTTTGATGCCGTTCCTTCTAACGCACCACTTGTTTGCCGTTGCATCGCTCAAAGGTTTGGGGACTCACTTTCTTCATCATCAGAAGGCCTGGCTGTGGTCATCCATAGAACGGGACTTGCACATCAATGAGCTAGAGTTCTTGGCGGTTCTTCTCGCCATTCGGCATTGGGCGACGGAACTTCAGCATTCTTCTCTGCTGATCCAGTCCGACATCTCCAATTTCTTCGTCACCTCAAATCGTCACTGAATTTCTTCAGCATTTGCGGTCGTCTAGGAAGCTTAAGGGTACCACTTTGGCCACTTACCTTGCTGTGATCAACTCGGTCTTGGCTACCACCACAGGCTCTAAGATCTCTACGGTTCCTGAGCTTCAGTATTTGCTCCCGGTCCTTCAAGTTGGCTGATCAGTCTACGAAATTTAGACCTCCTGCATGGGATTTATCTGTGGTGCTAGGTCATTTGGCCTCGATGTTCTATGAACCCCTAGATCAGAAGGATTTTGAGAAGATTTCCTTCAAAACTTTCTTCCTTGTGGCTTTGGCTGCAGCTGCTCAGATTCCTGAACTCCACGCTTTGGATGTTAACAGAGTCCAGTTCAAATGGAAGAAGCATGGCAAAGTTTTCCTCAGTCTCCGCTGGGATTTTGTAGCGAAGAATCAGATGGCTATTGCTCTGCATAGTAACTGTTCTCACCATGCCATTATGGAAGGGTGCTTTTGGCGATCTGACTCGGTCTTTTCCTCCACAACCTTCGAGACCTCTCAGTTAAGGACGTCCAAGGTGTGTACCAGTTTGGACCCCTTGTTCTCGCACAACAGCTGTCCTCGGCCCAACAACGCAGATAGGGGATGGTACCATGCAGTTGCTGCTTCCCAGTATTTTCCTGAATATAAGTCTGAACTGATTGTCTGCCTTATGTTTTGCTTGCTTATAGGTTAGAACTACTTCACTTAGTTTTACACTAAGGCATGGAGATACCGCCGCCTCGGTGGTTGGATGAATCTTGAGCACGATTAGGTATCACGATGTGGAAGGGTTAGACATTTCACATTTCCTGACCTCTACTTTTTGAAGCAATTACGTCAGTGAAGTGTCATTTCCGAATTCCAGTGGATTTCGTTGCGTTCCGGCTCCGAACTTGCCAGGCTCATCCTTTGACCAAGCTTATGTAAAGGAGTGAGGGTCAATTTGATGTTGACTGGAACTGAACGTTAAAACTGAGTTTTCCAAGTTGTGCTTCTCTTTCACTCACCCCTGGTCGGTGTGTGTGTGGGGTCTTCTCGAAACAGGGGCTGTCCCGATTATTGTCTATGACTTTAATTTATGGGGGTACCTTGAAAATCATGGCAAAGTGACATCTTTCTCGCTGAGCTGCGTCCTTCTGTTCTTCGGAGGTTGCGGCCGAACACCACATCGCTTGGGAGCACCCATCTCCTTTGGGAGACGACATGCTTTGTAAGCCAAGGAGTTCTGGGGAACTCATCACAAGCATAGGAGTTGCGCGAGTCGTAATGGGCCTCCCTTGTGCATCAGCTATCTACGGTTGTTACCAGTCTACACAGTTCTACTGTTCACACTGTGAAGACATAGGGTATCTGCATTCCACCATCCGACAGTGGGATAAGTGCATACGGAAAGATTTTTGCCCGCAACCCCTGTTTTTTTAAATAACTCTATACCTAAGAAAAGATGTATTTTCTGGAAAGCCTACCCAGACCCTGACCCTATCCCTGACATAATGCTAAATCTTAACCCTTATCCTAAATCCTAACCCCTAGAAATAATGATCATAAATAGCAAACATGTCAAGCGGGGGTTTCTCGGGCGGAACTCTTACTGCGCATACCGTGATATAGGATAAGTTTAAACATTGTAAAAATTTAACTATAAATTTAATTTATATATACTTATCCTATCTCATGCACTACCGCCCCGCTTTGTAGATTATCCAGTGGCTCCAAAAATGAGAATAATTATTCAGAGGTGGTCACGTGGGTAGCTAGTGGAGGATGCTGCATGCTTTGCATGACAACTAGGAAGCTGTCTTATAATGAGGGTAGCATGGAGTGATTGGGAGGATGGACAAGAGAGGCCTAGGGAGAAAAAGTTGACATCGTTCCTCTCAGTGTCGAATCAAGAGAGAGAAGTGCATACCGTGAAATAGGATAAGTATATAAATATACAATTTATAGTTAAAATTTTCAAATTTGGATTTAGTGATTGCTGTCAGAAACACAGGGTTTATGGCAATGGTGTGATAGAGAAAGTATTCTGAAAATTATTTAAAGTGATAACTATTGTTTTATTTTTGTATGTCAGTTTTATAAACCTGTTAATAAAAGTCCAATGCGCACGATCTACACAATCTTGACCTTTTCTGGACATGGGCCAGATTATTCCATTAATGAGCTGGACATGCATCAACCTTGTTTCAGGAATCTCTCTCACCAGCAGTGAAGCTCCAAATTGTGTCTGAACTTAAGTCCAGACTGCCAGATGTCTGTGACTCTATCAACAACTTGGACATCACCACCAGCTTCCTCAAGTCTTTGGGAGGAGAACCAGACAAGTCACTGCAGACTTTCATGACAGATGTGCTCAAAATGAAACAGACAATAACTAGCCAGAAGGTTTGTGATTGAAGTTATTTATCACTTTAAGTTAACCTTACATATATATAAATATTCAAAAGGTGGCCCCATGTCTGCAACATATGATGATAGTCAAGACTGCTAGTTCACAAGCAGACATGCTTCTATGTAACTCATTGCTCTCATATTTTAGAATAAACTTAATAAAGATTTAGATATGGGACTGCTCTTTATGAGCAGGGACCAAATATCAGATTGTTATCCATCATGTGGGAGAAATATTTTCTGTTGACCTTCAGAAAACATTGGAATGAACATTCGAAGATAAAAAGGTTCGCCCCTGTCAGTCACACTTTGTCAATATTTTCTCATTTATTTCAGGCAAGACAGTTTTGCAGATTCAAGCATATACAGTCATTGTGGCTGCTGCTAAGTTTTGAGAAATCAGTTATCTTAGCTCAACATGGACAGGTTAGAAACCATCTTATTTTTTTATACAAATAGTCACCTTTGCAAACTTCTCCCAGACTAGCCTTTGTGTTTTTCTTAAATAAATAAAGTGTAAATTAGAATTCTTTTTGAAGTCACCTGGGAATGATTGCTGAAACTAGGCTATTTCTGTTTATTACAATTGTCAGAGATTTCAGTATGTTCAGAAATACTATTTCTTTGAACTGGGGCCTGCTTTTTCATAGTCATGTATATCTCATTTAGGATGCCTTTGATGATTTTGACAATGAACTGAAAGAAGGTCTCCCTGATGGTGCCAGAGCTGAACTTAAACAGTTTTGTCAGAACAAGAACCTAGAAAAGCTGGAGTACCTTCTGCAGCAAATATTTGACTGCTTTCTGCTGAGAGTAGCTCAACCAGTTGACCCAAATGATCAGGATGCCATAGACCTGAAGAGCATTAGGTGAGCGGTGTTAAATATGTTTCATGTCCTGAATTTGTGCTAGCCTGGTGTGTCTTCTTCTGAAAGTTTATTATCCTGGTTTGTCTTCTTCTGAATAAAGATTGACCTGGTGTGTCTTCTTCTTAATGTGTGTCTGCCAAATGTGTTCTCTTCAGAATGTATTATCCCAAATATGTCTTCTTCTTAATGTATGTTAGGCTGATGTGTCTTCTGAATGTATGTTAGGCTGTTGTGTTGTCTTAATGTGTGTTAGTCTTTTGTGTCTTCCATCATATTGTGTTAGCTTGATAAGTTTATCTTGATTGCCCTTCTTCATGTGTTAACATGATGATGCCTTCTTATGAATGAGAGTGAATGTTTCTTTCCAATACGACTTAGAGCAATAATCCAGTTGTATCCCAGCATGTCAGCAGGAGAAAAGCCTGAACCTCAGATGTTTAGCTCTTTAGTGAAACCATTGAGCACAGATAGGGTGCCGACAAAAATAATCAAGATGGACCAAGATTCCAACTCAAAGTTACACATTTCTGGCATACTCAGAGGGCAGAATTCTGCATAGCAAATTGTGGCGCCTAGGACCGATCATGTTCCTTCAGATAATGTGTTTAATGTTAATGATATGTCTTGTTTGAATGTAAGATGGATGATGTCTTGTATGAATGTATGTTGGTTGGATGTCTTTTCAGAATGTTGTGACTGATTATGTGCTGTCTGAGTATCTTAGGCTGGTGACGTTTTGCTTTTAATGAGCATATGGTTGATAATTGTGAGGCACATGAAAGTTTCCCTTCAATGGAAACTGAACCAGTTTAACTGGCTTCTTCATGTAGTTGAATTTGAAAAGGATATCAATATTGACCATTGTTTGTTCAGTACAAATTATTTTATTGAAATATATAAATATATAGAGTATATAATTAGATAGAAAAGCTTTGAAATTCAAAGCTCCAATGCCAAGGAATAATCACCCTGGAATCTCTACCAACACTGATTCCATTCAGTGTAAAATGTGAAATTGTGATGGAAATTAAATGATAATGATATGTTATATACATGTCATTGTAAGGTTGGGATATATCCCACATATGGCACATCCAGACATCTCTTTGCACAGATTATTAAGGTGTGGATATAAACATGTATAATAAGGTAACTGCATTGACTAAACAGAAATTACATGCCATACCATAATAAATTAATTTATCATGAATTATTCATTGTTCATCACAAATAGATCTCTCACATGTTCTTTCAATCACTCTTGTACGATATAGTGTCCTCAGCCTACAAAACATCTTGCGTGGGGATAGAGATTCAAATTGGAATTGACCAAATACTAAAGATGGAAAAAGATATTCCTTTGAAGAACTATGATCTATTCATTTTAACTTCGTCATAGTTACTCTGAACTGTATCCAATACCTCTAAGGTGTGATAAATATTTGCAACAAACATTTTATTTTGATTTATGTAACTTCACATTCCACAGCCTGCGAGACATCCTGCAAGGGGACAGAGATGCTCCACTGTACAGTAAGGAACCTGATGAAACACTGACCGATGAAGATATCTTCTCCTTCCCAGCAGTCATCCTGGGGAAGCACATCCCCGACACCTGGCTGTCAGTCCTCCGGGAACTTGAAAAACGCAGGAAGGAGTTTCAATAGTGCCTCAACATACGTCAATAGTGGATTGTCAAACATGTACTTATATGGTGTAAATATTTATGAATTTGTCAATCTTCTGGAAGGTCAACCAACTTTGTTAGACTTTCAACAGTGCCTCAGCATCTGTCATTGTCAAAATGCTTGTGTTGAAATTGTGTATATGAAGGCGTTGTTTAGTCAAGTGTACACTTGATATTATGGACTTGAAATACTTTGATAAGTTTGAGATCTTCATTATTGAATTTGCTGATTTTATAACTGCTCAGATGTATATTTTCTTTCATTTCTTTATATAGAGAAGTAGCTGTGAATTATTTTTATTATTTTCATTGTGTTGTGGGTTAAAACCAAATTGTTTTGAAGACATTAATAAAAAAATATTATTTGATGAAAGAAGTTTATGTATGATGTTATGTATCAATTTAATCATTCTGACATATATTTTCTTGAGTTAGTTGTTATTGTTAATATGTTTATGATAAATTCAAATGATTTTGAGTTCGCTGATGGAAAGGACATATGTCCTAGTTGTTTGTATTTAATAAACTGCTTTCTATTACACATTGCATAATAACATATATTTTGGAATGCATATTTTTATGTTAACAGACTTATAGATCTTATATATTCTTTGATGTAAAAACACCTATTTGCTATAGCATTTTGCCTTGCCAAGATTAACCAGTATTAATTTATAACATGTTTTACACACTTTGGTATCAGATCGTACATTTCTTATTCTTTACTTGATCTAATTATCTGGTATAAATAAGGTGTACAGATAATCACATAGTGAACAGAGATATGCCCTATCAATCCTATGTAACGATGTGTTTCCGCTACATAGTGATAAATGTTGCAGCACATTTCTCTATATGAGCATGCAGGGATTTTTAATACAGATAATGTTATTATGCTTGTTGTAAGGATCATACATAGAATTAGTTGTTATTGATGTTTGATGTTGTACCTGCACCAGTAATCAGGATTTGATCAGCAACAATCTGATTTGCAATATTTTGCCTTTGTATGCAGTTTTCAATTTCTACATGGATTGTTGATGGATGTTTGCAAATTAACTGTTTGTTTAATATTCATTTTAGCAGAACATTTACCTGAACAGTGTCTTTGCAACAAAGCTGGTGGTTGGCTTGAAAATCATGAGTGTTAAATTTTAAAGAATGATTTGATTGGCTTTGAAATATATCTTCAACATAGAAATGGATGATACTTGATCATTTGAGACAACATTCATTCATATCATTCATTGATTGTTCAGTTTAGTACATAGTACAATATTTATCAGTTACACAGTTACAATCTTAATGCAATTTCTTGTGTCACGTTGAGGATAAAGGGTTATTCATGTGATGTGATTGGAGATACATATCACAGACAGACAGACAGGTTTATATCATAGATGTGGCCATGAGGCCAATAGTCCAAAATGACAACTGAGATTAAATTTTTACAGAGCGCATGGACATGATTTTGTTTACAAAAATTGCTAGACGGAGTATTATATTATGGTTCTTAGTATTTAGAAGATGTACAAATTTTTGTTTATTTGGGTTCATAATATAGATACTTGGTATGTAGTGAGTTCTTACCGCTGCATATAAAGGACATTTCATTAACACATGATACTCATCTTCTGGTACATTTTTACAATAATCGCACATAGCAACAATGTCATTGTCTTTAGATCTTCTGTACGAAACTATTTTTAAATTGGTGGAGCCGCATCTGAATTTTGTTAAGACTCTGCGCAGATGTAACGAAGAGAGTGCGATCAAATACAATTCCGGAACAATATCAGATTTAAAGGCAGTATACATATGCAGTAAGTTTGAGTTTCTTATATCTTGTGTCCATTCTTGATAGTACATGTCGTTACAACATATCTTGCATTTTCAATGTTATATGTTACCTGGAGACTGAAGTCACTAAATTGACTTTCGAATCCAAGCTATTTCCATGTATGTTTTCTTGTATATAGCATTAATTCAAATTCTAACACTGACTGAGAGATAAGAAACTATGACTGACCAATCAGAATAGAGAATTTTCAATAGTTATTGTAAAATTATCATTTATGTGCCAATCATTCTTGTTTCATGTATTATTGCCAATAATTTTGGATAGTTGGCTGCACATACACAAAATGATTAATGATGTGATCTGTCCTGATAAAGAACAGTTCAGGGTAACGGATAACATTAATTGTATGTGTTCAGTTCTCTCACACACAAATTGTCATTCATGCCATTTTTTTAAATAATGCTTTTGTTTGATTCACAGTTACATGTATGTTGTTTCGTAGCTGACAGTTTGAATATTTTATTTTGTATGGCAGATGTTAACATCTGCCCTCTGTCTTCATTTATTGTTATGCATTCAAAATGTTTTGTTCTGCATAGCTTATTCATCATTATGGTGAATAAACAGTATATGGATGTATTGTTGTTTATGTTTGGTAAGTAGAAACATGAACCAATGAAACATTTGAGAGTAGTCTTTTAGTTGTTTATGTCATGTATGATATGTATATAAGATTTTGTAAAAAGTATTTTTAATTCAGTGTGATAGCACTTTAACAGCCCAAAACGGGCCCAATGATATGTACATAGATGATCGTGACATAAGTCATATCACAAATGCATTCTTGCATCCTGGATTGGTCAGATACTGTGCAAACTAAAAAAATCAAGATCTTCATCACATAGCAGGGTACACAACACAAACTACTACAGTAGTTAACATGACTTATTCATGAACTGTTCTGCACCTGTTGAAATGTAAAGGAACAGGAAGTTTGTAAATAGGTGAAGTATATATATATATAACATCAATTTCTAGTTTTAAAAGATCAGGTTTCATTTGACCTGTGAATTTTTGTGATGAATCTTATTTGTGTTCATGTAATATTTCAGTTTTATTTTAATCAGTTTATTTGATTTTGCAGATGAGTTTGACATCTCAGTTTAACCCTTTCTCCTCAACAGATGATTTAATGTGAAAAGAATCATATTTGGAATATGATTATTGAATAAATGTAATAATAGCTTAGAATTACATTTGCTTGTACTTGTACACCTCTTTTCTATTCATGGTATGACTGTTAAGCAGCATAGGAATTTTCCTCATTTCATTTCCTCAATTCATGCCTAAATTTTTTGTGCCGAACTGAAGTTTCTGAGTAAAAAAGCTTCATTTAACAAAGATTTTATTATATGGTACCAGTTAATGCAATAATTAAGGTTGTTGGAAGTTTCTTCATTTGGTCATGTGTAGGTTAAAAATTTGTTTATTGCTTAATATTTTGTTTGCTTATCTGCTTTTGTAGGTGTTGGTTAAATTGTTTTTCTTTAATCATCGTATTCAAGACTTTGTCCTCCTATGAACAAAAATAATGATTGACATGCTTAAATAACATTTTGATTGTGTTCTTTAGGTGAGGATTGCTTGACATGCTTAAATAAAGCCTACAACTTGTTTGTTCTTGTTCTTCTATGACTACTGAGATGTGTGTGTACTTGGGTACATATATTTAGGAAATGGCATCATCCACAATTAGTCTGTCACAACATGAAATCTTCACAAAAGAAGATGTTTAGCATCAATGGAACCAGATTGGCAAAGATGGCACCACATCCAATTGGCCATGATCATAAAGAAAACAATAATTAAACATTTCTCATGTATAACCTTCACACAACATTCTCCTAAATTCCTTTGAAACAGATTACCTGTACAGTTTTATGTATATGGAACTCAAAATTGTGTATGCAGACTAGGCCTCCATATTTCATGTCAAGCTGATGATACAGTTTGTGACATGGTGTAACTTGGCTGGCATTGTCATCAATCCCCCTGTGATGTTGACCATGAGAATGTTTCAATCAATTCTTCCATTATACAACAATTTTAATAGGTGGCCATGTTAATGAAGCCTGTACACACAAACATGTTCTGATGTTATCCTCATAGTTTCTATAGACAATGAACCATTTAGAAATTGAGTACATTTCAAGACTACATTGATTCTAAAGGTTTTCCCCCCTTACCTTTGAAGAAATGTGGTGTCAAGATTATAATAGCAGATGAAATTTGAAAAGGATTTGCTGTATTTTAAAGAAACTAATATGTGCCTTCCTTCATGAAGGGCATAGTGAGTGAGTGAGTTGGGTTTTATGCTGCTTTTAGCAATGGTCTCTGGTTCCAGCAATATCACAGCAAGGGACACCAGAAATAAAGGGCATAAATTTAGAAGGTTGTCAGCAAGATACATTTATGATCAAGATCACCGTGAAGGTCATTCATGAAGTATGTTTGTCACTTTTCACTTACATCAAAACAACAGTTGCCATTCTTCATAATTGTAAGAATACTACCCACTTTACATCATCACGCCATAATGAAATCTGTGTTACAATCTGGGAGGCCATTATCACACTGTCATTGTCTGCCAGACCACACCAGGGATGATATGGGTTCTGACACATAGTAATCCCTTTAGTTTCTAAGAACTGATCATGGATACCTATCTAAGTCATACTATTACTGCAATTCCTAATAAGTAACATGAAAATAGAACTGTTTCAATACGTGAACAGACACAGTGATGTTTGCATTATGGCCCTGTATTTCCTGATAATTCATTTAAAACCCTGAAACAATTCAAACATTCTTCAGACAAAACATAAATTTATGCTGATAGATAAATCAATCTTTAATATCATCTTTAATTATTTACAAAATATTATAATTGCTAATCTATTTCGTATACATTTCCTCAACATTATAATGATGGCATATTCCATATATACTTTATCTCATACATACATATGCATATGCATATCATATCATATTGGGAAACAAACAGCATGATACATTTCTTACCATGTCTACAACCCACCAAGTGTGTGGACCTGGGTACACTGACAGCTGCACGATCAATAATACAGCTATGAGGGGTGTTCAAAATGTATTCAGCCTAAATATATTCTCGATGCTCAATGTTTGAAAAGCTTCCATTTTATTTTGAAGGAATCATCAGCAAAGCCATATACAAAATTTAAAATATGTGGGTAATGTTGTTAACGAGATATTATTCACATTGGGGACTTGGGGTATAATATTTCTCTAAAAATTTATCATCACGATATGGCTGAGATATTGCCGATGTGACGTTAAATATTAACTCACTCACTCTTTAAAAATTGCAGAAAATGAAGAACGATCTGTCATTTGGTACCTCTTGCATAATGGTATGTTCTCAGATAATACATAAAATGTGTTTAGTATAGTAATTAACCTTCAAAGGTTTGGATTGCTTGATTTATATTTCGACGGGGCTGTTTTTATAAGGATAACCCCATTTTGATCTTTCAAAAACATTGTGTCCAAATGTTCAAGCTGGCACTGTATAAAATATATTGAGAGCTGACACTTGTGTGACCATTCAGTATTTAGTTTGAACCCTTGGCATCATGTATGAATAAGTGAAAACATTGGAATAAGTGATATCCTTATGATTACATCATCTGAAAGAGGGTAATTGTCTCCAAAACAAGCTCTTTCAGTAAACATGAAGGGTGAGTCGCTTTAACAAGCGACTGTAGTTTCAAATTGCATATTTATGCACTTTACTATATCTAACTTTGATTCTAGTGGACTTTCTTTTGCTTATTTTGCATTTTTTTAGGGGTATCAAGATAAAAAGTCACAAAAATGGTGATCATGAGGCTGGAACATATCTGTCAATTTGCTTAAGGTTGACAGATAATATGTAGAAAGTAGAAAAATAAAAGCAGCCACATTTGTGTCGCTTCTTGGTTGGGCTTTGAACTTTTAAAAGCCCCTGCATGAATAAATAAACATCTGCATGAATAAAAATAAACATATATACACACTGTGCAGGCTAATTATTGTTGAGTAATGAGAAACATTTAATATATATATAATGGTAAAACCTTGCTTCATTCATACTTTCACACATTATACATTCATACATTCATAAATTTTACACATACGTTTACACACTATTTACCTTTCATAAATAATTACCGATACACTGATAATGCATTAACATTCTGCAGCACAATTAGTTATCATAAATTACTCAATATTTACAATATGACAAAGCAGCCAAATTATCAAAGCGTGAAACACACAATATCTATACACACCACATGAATTTACATACTACAAAAGTATTGAAAGAGACTAACCTTCAGAAATGATCCCATGAGCTCCAAAATAAATGTCAAAATCCAAATATGCACTATCCAATATCCACAAGTGCTTTTGTGCTTTTGTGAACCAGCTGACAGTAGAAAAGGTTTCACGATTGGGACAATAAGCTTGAGTAGGCTAGAAAGTCCTCTAGGTGATTGTGGCTTAGGCAGAAAGCATGCAGTAGCTGAGAGAGGGTTTAGAAAAGCTGAAGAGGAAGTATATGCTGTTTAAGATACACCAAAGTGAATATTTAATTTAGTTAAAACTAAAGAATAAAAACTCTAAATATGTACAAACATTTCATCCTGTCACAAACACGCTGCAAAGGAAATCACTTCAAGAGGACATTATCAGTGTGTTATCCCCTCAGACACAGTTCACTGACATTAAGATTCTGGCATCCGTCCAGTACCATACACATTAAACGAGAACTTAAAAAAGCTTTACTATTTCATCAAACTTCATTGGATTCATCTGGTGGTGTACTGGTACCTTTGGTAGTTTTGGGTATTAAATAAAATATGTTTTCGCCTGTGCATGGCAACAAGTTTGTCTGCAATGCATGTTGGTGCTCCTTTCCTGGAGCAGAACTTTAAAAATCATACACTATTTTTTCACTCAAACTTCTCACACATCTGATGGTCTGGTGGTGCCTTTTGATAGCTTGGGAATTTCTGAATAAAAATTTTTTTCCATTTCCATGGCAAGAAGTTTGACCTCAACTGAAATTGGTGTTGGTGCTCTTTTCCAGAGCAGAACTTACAAATTGTTTACTATTTCTTCACCAAACTTGGCATATAGATAGGTCTGCTGGTGTACTGGTGCCTTTTGGTGGTTTTGGAATTCTGAATAAAATATCTTTTTTATGCTTCCATGGCAACAAATTTGACTTCCCACTGCAATGGTGTTGGTGCTCCTTTCCAGGGCAGAACTTAAAACCGACACTATCACTTCACCAAACGTCTCACATATAGGTCTAGTGTGTACTGGTGGTGCCTTTTGATAGTTTAAGATTTCTGAATAAAATATTTTTTTCCATGCATTTCCATGACTCAAGTTTGACTTCTATTTGGTTTTGGAAGTAGTGCTCTTTTTCGAGCAGAACTTTAAAACTGTTCAATATTTCCTCACCAAATTTGGCACATAGATAGGTCTGGTGGTGTACTGGTGCCTTTTGGTAGTTATGGATTTCTGAATAATCTCAGCCCTGTATAGCAGATGGTAGAAGACCATGGCAGATGGTAGTACTACCCAAATGTGAAGCATTAAACTGTGTTGACTTTACCACACTGTTAGTCCTTCCAGCAACAGTTATGTGTTCCATGGGATTCCTAGGGAAGAACCTGACAACCATCTGTAGGTCTGCAGAAATAAAGATTGATACAATGTCTAAGCCTTTCTGAACACTGACTAGTTACCCATGGTCTATGGCGATTTGAACACAAGAAAAGGTATGCATTCATGTCTTCAACACAGAGTGACAAATGGAAAGTTGAAAACCTGTTGGGATCCCCTTGCCCCATATGTTGAGTTACCCCAAATGGTTATAGTTTGATTTGAGAAAAACAAGTATGAATTCCATTTTGACAATGCATGGATTATTATTTAATAATGTAATAATACCATGTCAATATACATATGATATCAATACGCTTTTGGTTTATTTGAGGCTCGACAGGAACCCTGTTTTGCAATTGCATAATTAGTTATTATAGGCTCTGGACTGACAGATGTAAACTTAAGAAGACAGCCACGAATACCCCTATCTACATGGCTAGCATTGAAACAAAACAACATTAGTGTGGCCAAATCTCAGTATATAAATATCATGTGCTAAAAAAAAATTAAATTAATGGCAAAGATTTTACATACTTTTCCCAATAAATTCTGCCTGTCAAACTCTTGCTGGGGCTATACTATCAGCTAAATTATTTTAGTTTATTATGCACTGTTAGCTAGTTACATCTTCATCTTACACCAAGCAGAAACAAGTATCACTATTTTCTTTATAAAACACTGCCCTAGCACTGAGGATATACGGGTTATCAGTGTGGAAACTACCACCCTGCTAAACACTGGTTATCAAAACTATTTTAACATAAAGAAAAGTTCCCCTACCTTTTTAAATGATCTTATTGGTGTTTTCTCCAAGCGAATCTGTATACAGGGAACATATAGAACGACCATTGGGGAATTGATGGTACAACAGTTTTCTTATTCAATCTTAGAATAATCCAACATTTTTAGATTTGAAAGCATACACGAAATAATACTGTGAATGATGATTTGGTAGTTTTACAAAATTGCGAGATTTAGGTTCTACCTAATTTGGGGTCGTTTTTGGTACTTTTGACGTAACTAACCTGGTTCAGGACGGGTGTTTGACTCCAGTTGTACTGCATTGTAGGATAGATTTCTCGTAACTCCAACCGCTGGGTACTGTTCCATACCAACCATCCCCTCATCAAACGGTGGTGTTGAAACATCTATTCGGTAAAAGGGAGACAACTCTGACAAAAACTTTATCCACACATCTCCATGTTTCGCTGTAAGCAATATATATCCCAATTAAGGAACACAAACGTAGTTTCATGAGCCGCGGACCCGCGCATTCATTCTGATTCGAGTCCACCAAGAGTGTTCTAGCTGTTACCTACAAGGAGAGAACTGACTGGATTCGTACAGCCATGCCGTAGACGGTCAAAGGGAAGTAATTATAAATCCTGGTTTCCCTTTGACAAACAGACTTACCTCCCTTCTTGGTAAGGGACATACCTCCTTATTTGATATACTCAGTTAGCTCCCTTGCTATGGCGGCAGTGTGTGAAGTTTTAAGCAAGACACTGTGTGGAGTTCAAGCAGGGGAGTTAACTCAGGGAGAAAACGATTACCTCCCTTTGACCATAAAGTCACGCCAGACTACTTGCGAGCACTCAATTCACAGTTTTGCAGTTGACAAAATGGGTTGCAAAATATAGGCTGAGGAAACATTTTGTATAATTTCATGACCAACATACACCTTCGGTTTCCACCCCACCCTGTTTATGCCAATATCTGCATTCTTCACTAATAAAACTTATAATGCAGCGCGATGATGGTCAAAGGGAAGTAACTATATATCGTTTGCTAAACAGACTTACCCCCCTTTCTCATTGCCAAGGGAGATAACTTAAATTTTGTTATACGCGGTTAGCTCCCTTCGATTGAGCGCAGTGTGTGAAGTTTTATGAGCGGCGCTGTATGGAGTTCAGGCAGGGGAGTTAACTCTTGTACGAGACGATTACCTCCCTTTGACTCACGGTCTTTCGCAGTGGTTTTTGGGGTGTGGTTTTGTTTTTTGTATTATGCCAAGTTCATATTCAGAAGAAAAAGATTCGGATGAAAGAAGAACAAGATTTACATCTGTACATTGAGTATGTTATCATAAACTAGCTGAAACTGAAATGGTAACTACCCTGGGATTGTCTTTAGTTCCAGCTGAAAAATGGATTTAAGGGGGTCGATTGTCAAAGGGACTGTGATTCCTCTTTTCATCAAAGAGTGACCTCCCTTTGGCCAAGGGACATAACTGTCGATTTTATATACACAGTTAGCTCCCTTGGATGGTCGATGATGTGTGAAGTTTCAATCGAGACACTGTGTGGAGTTAATGCAAGGGGGGTAACTCTTCTACGAACATGGTTGCCTCCCTTTGACCGTATCCAGTTTTGGCCGGGCTTTTGTAGTGTTGCATGTAACAAGAAAATGTGAACGGCGTTCTTCCGCCCGTGTTTATTGACCGTGTTATTCTCTAAAACTGTTCTAGTTGAAGAAATATATATGTTACTCAGTACTACTGCTGATCACACGGTCTAAAATGAGTTGGGTTAGCTGAAAAAATTAACCTCTCCATTCCCAACTTTGTGTAAACAGTGTGAAATGAGGACAAAATATTTCACTTCAGTGACTTCCAATCAGAGACCATATACCGAGGGACGGGCCTCAGAGCTTCGGTATATGGCTAATGCCTTCACAACAAAGTTCACCAGCATGCTACTTGACATGGCTTACTAGTATTTTGAAAAAAGTGTCGTAAAATACTTTTTGAACAGATACGTCATTATTGATTCTTTGGATTTTCATTGTAGAGATATCTCAAAAATTCTACAATATTGATTTACAGTGGGCACAACAAGTACATCTTACTTGTGATCAAGGTGAAATAGCGAAGACATTTGTACGGTTTATCGGGTTTCCTTTGCTTTTGTCCGCATTGGGAAAAGGTTCTCAAATGTTGCATTTCTGGGGTTACTTCCCGCCTGCCTTAGGCTAGCGTTTCAGTACGGCTGAAGATTACAGGGAGACTGGAAACCAGCCGAGGAGTGGCTGGAGCCAGGGCCCAGATGCAGGCCATGAAACCATCATTTTCATGGAATGTAAAAGGGTTATTCCCGACATTTGAGGAAAGCTGCAGGGCTCCTTGAGTCACCGTTCAAATGGTTTGTCGTGCTGGGTAAGAAAGGTTCTACCATGCATCACTGCTATTCTTTGGTTTGTCTTGAGGATGAGCTTGACTCCTTTCAGTGTTGGAGTATCGACTCCCCAGCTGTATGGCAGGGGTTGCGGTCTGGCCTCAGTTGCAGGGAATGAAGGTTCAGTGGGAAGCCACCTCTTCAGAGGCCAAAGAGTCACTCTTGCAACCATGTCCAGGCTCTTCATGCAGGACAACTTTGGCTTCACTGCAAAAGTACCAGAAAAGTCCAGTTAAAGTAATATAGCCGGGCGTGGGACTTTCTGTTACATTTATTATTCGAACCATCTTTGACGTATAGCAAATGCCTTGGCAACACAGTAAATTGTATTCCATTGGTGCCTTTGTTTCCTTCAATGGAATTAGACTTTTCTGTTAAGGTGTCTTGTATTACACATATTGTCCCAACCAAGAAGGGGCCTATTACTTTCTGTTATCTTATGTGGAAGTCATCATTCATGTGATACAATGTTGAAATGTAATACATGGCATACAAGAAGGGAACAGTGGTGTGCACTATATTTAGGCGTGCACTATGTTTAGATGTGCACTATATTTAGATAGAGTTCTGGAAGATACTTAACGGGGTAAACAACCCTAGATGATGCAAGAGATCAT